>NW_011494753.1:12972192-12979597 GCF_000754665.1 Bison bison bison | reverse complement strand
GAAGATCAGGAAACAATTGCTTAATTAAACGTTAATTAAGGATATAAAGAGTAATAGAATAAGGATAGCTCAGTGAGGAAATTCAGTGGAGAAAAGAGGCTGATATAAGGATAGCTCAGTGAGGAAATTCAGTGGAGAAAAGAGGCTGAATAATTCAGCCAGAATGTGAGAGAAAGAACGACATGGTGAGACCAAGTTTCGGTGAACAAGGCCCGCACTTTATTTTCCAAATTAGTTTTTATACCTTAAGTTATGCATAGAGGATAATGGGGGAAGGGGTAGAGTCAAGCAGCAAGCTAGGCTTTCTTCCTGCAAAGTTATCATATGCAAAAGCTTAGGTGATTTGCATCATCTTCTGGCCCGGAGGCCTGTTAACATTTTAAGACCCTTTCTTCAGAAAACTTATTTTTCTCTAAAGGTGATTGGTCAGGAGCCACCCTCCAAAAGCATTAGATAAAGTTGCATTCCTACAGAGCAAAGGTGTGGTGGGCTATAACAAGAAAAAGAATTAACTCAAGGGTCCCAGGTTACAAACATTAAAGCTACTACTTACACCAATTATATTAATCAATACACTGCCAGGGACACAGCAGGTAAGGGATATGGAAACTTAGCAGCAAACATTGGCCCAACAAGTGAAAATCCCTTCACCAATACAATTTCTAATCAATCTTTTAACTGCTCAAAGGAATCTGTATTTAGACAGTTTAGAACATCTCATGCCTCTCACAGTTGGGAGGCTCTGAGCAATCACATGTGGCCGGAAAAACCTATTCAGGCAGGCTAGAGGATTTCCAAAGGAGTTTGTAGGTTGAAACACTGTCACACCCAGGAATTATTAACTGGAGCTGTAAGCTAACTCTTTTTTCAGAGAGAGGTAGTGGGGGACAGCGCCCCGTAAAGTCAGAGGTGTAGGTGAAGGCACAAAGCAGAAAGTAGGCAGACTCTGGTTTTGGGGGTAGATTGCTCGAGAATTTCCAGGGAGACTCCTGAGGCTTGATCCCCCGCCTTTGCATATGCCAAGCCTCCTTCCTCATGACCTTTGCCAGGGGCGGAGCTCGCTCCCCGCAGGTATTCATTGATATATGCGATTGCCAATATTATGTTTTCCCATAATGTTAAATTCAGTTCAGTTCAATCACTCAGTCATGTCTGACTCTCTGCAATCCCACAGACTGCAGCATGCCAGGCCTCCCAGTTCATTACCAACTCCCAGAACCTATTCAAACTCATGTCCATGGCATCGGTGATGCTATCTAACCATCTCAGCCTCTGTCATCCCCTTCTCCACCTGCCTTCAATCTTTCCCAGGATCAGGGCCTTTTCCAATGAGTCGGTTCTTTGCATCAGGTGGCCAAAGTATTGGAGTTTCAGCTTCAACATCAGTCCTTCCAAAGAATATTCAGGACTGATTTCCTTTAGGATGGACTGGTTGGATCTTCTTGCAGTCCAAAGGACTCTTAAGAGTCTTCTCCAACACCATAGTTTAAGAGCATCAAGTCTTTGGCACTCAGATTTCTTTATAGTCCAACTCTCATATTCATACTTGACTACTGGAAAAACCATAGCTTTGACTAGACAGACTTTTATTGGTAAAGTAATGTCTCTGCTTTTTAATATGCTGTCTAGGTTGGTCATAACTTTTCTTCCAAGGAGCAAGCATCTTTTAATTTCATGGCTGCAGTCACCATCTGCAGTGATTTTGGAGCCCCCCAAAATAAAGTCACTGTTTCCATTGTTTCCCCATCTATTTGCCATGAAGTGATGGGACCACATGCCATGATCTTAGTTTTTTGAATGTTGAGTTTTAAATCAATTTTTTCACTCTCCTCTTTCACTTTCATCAAGAGGTTCTTTAGTTCTTCTTCGCTTTCTGCCATAAGGGTGGTGTCATCTGTGTATCCGAGGTTATTGATATTTCTCCCAGCAATCTTGGTTCCAGCTTGTGCTTCATCCAGCCTGGCATTTCATATGATGTACTCTGCATATAAATTAAATAAGCAGTGTGACAATATACAGCCTTGACATACTCCTTTCCCAATTTGAAGTCAGTCTGTTGTTCCATGTCCAGTTCTAACTGTTGCTTCCTGACCTGCATACAGATTTCTCAAGAGGCAGGTCAGGTGGCCTGATATTCCCATTTCTTTAAGAACTTTCCACAGTTTGTTGTGATCCACACATCAAAGGCTTTGGAGTGGTTAATAAAGCAAAAGTAGATGTTTTTCTGGAACTCTCTTGTTTTTTTGATGATTCAGTGGATGTTGGCAATTTGATCTCTGGTTCCTCTGCCTTTTCTAAAACCAGCTTGAACATCTGGAAGTTCATGGTTCACATACTATTGAAGCCTGGCTTGGACAATTTTGAGCATTACTTTACTAGTGTGTGAGATGAGTGCAATTGTGCGGTAGTTTGAACATTCTTTGGCATTGCTTTTCTGTGGGATTAGACTGAAAACTCACCTTTTCCAGTCCTGTGTCCACTGCTGAGTTTTCCAAATTTGCTGGCATATGAGTGTAGCACTTTCATAGCATCATATTTAGGATTTGAAATAGCTCAAGTGGAATTCCATCACCTCCACTAGCTTTGTTTGTAGTGATGTTTCCTAAGGCCCACTTGTCTTGGGATTCCAGGATGTCTGGCTCTAGGTGAGTGATCACACCATCGTGGTTAACTGGGTCATGAAGATCTTTTTTGTATAGTTCTTCTGTGTATTGTTTCCACCTTTTCTTCATATCTTCTGCTTCTGTTAGGTCCATATCATTTTTGTCCTTTATTGAGCCCATCTTTGCATGAAAATTTCCTTTGGTATCTCTAATTTTCTTGGAAAGATCTCTGGTCTTTCCCACTCTATTGTTTTCCTCTATTTCTTTGCACTGATCACTGAGGAAGGCTTTCTTATCTCTCTGGCTATTCTTTGGAACTCTGCATTCAAATGGGTATATCATTCCTTTTCTCCTTTGCCTTTAGCTTCTCTTCTATTCATAGCTATTTGTAAGGCCTCCTCAGACAACCATTTTGCCTTTTTGCAGTTCTTTTCTTGGGGATGATCTTGATCTCTGCCTCCTGTACAATGTCACAAACCTCCCTCCCTAGTTCTTCAGGCACTCTGACTATCAGATCTAATCCCCTGAATCTATTTGTCACTTTCACTGTATAATTGTAAGGGATTTGATTTAGGTCATACCTGAATGGTCTAGTGATTTTCCTAAAATGTTATATTAATAAACATAAAAATATACTGATTGATTCCCAAATAATTTAAATATATGGTAAAGTTAAAAACTCTTGCTTGGAATGTCTTATTGACTCATTCAAGTCCCACAGTCTCTGTGCTTCCAATTTTTTTGCTCCAGTTTAATGGATACATCCTCTGTGTAAATTTCAGGTATCCAAGAGAGAATGATTTGATACATGTTGATATTGTATAACTATCATTAAAATAAGTTTTATTAACATGTCCATCACCTCACACAATCACCATACTTTTTCCTGTGGTGCTACCATTTAAGATCTCTCTTAGTAACTTTTGAGCATATAATACAGTATTGTTAACTGTAATGTTCAGTGTCTAATCTTGTATATCCAACCCCAGCTGCTCCTCTCCCTAGTCTGGTAACAGGCAGCAGTTGGATTAAGATTTTGAAAATCTAGATTAGATAATGGAACCCCTTAGACTAAAATCATCCAAGCAGTTCTAATTTCACAGAGAATAAAATTCAATTTTGTAACCAGAGATTATGAATCTCTGTGATCATGCATCCATTCATCTCACCAGCCTCAATTCTCTTTTGTTCAGTGAGCTCTAGTCACGTTTTGCGGACTGCATTTCCCCCCTCAAGGCTCTTAACTTAAACATCCATTGGTTTAGAAGTATCTTCTCATAGACTGATTGTTTGACTGATTTCTTCTTATCCTTTAACTCAGCTAGAGTTTCACCTGCTCAGAAAGGCTTTACCTCATCACAAAATGTTAAATATGTTCTCAGCATTTAATTCTGTGGAAGTACCCTGCACACTTTAATCACAGCAGTGATGTTTGTAGTCTTTTAGTTTTTTTCCATAAAATTAAATTTAATGTTTTATTACTATTTAGGCTTTTAGATTAAATTGTAAACATACACACATATATATATATATGTCAGTCACATATATAGTTTTAGATATATCACTCCCTTCAATATAGAAAGTGATTTAGGTAGAAATAATATAAAAGATTTGTATGACAAATGCTGCTCAAGATGATGAATGCTATATTAAAAGTAAATTAATATTGCTATGGAAGCACTGAAGACTTTCATTTGAATAGTTTACTAATCTGGACATTTAGAGATTTTTGCAACAGTATCATTTCTACATTTATCTTCCCTGCCTCATCTCACTGAAAGCTTTTACTTTGAAATAACATTTGGGATTATAAACCTTTGAATAATATTATTAAACATTGCTTTCATCTTAAATGCAAGAATCTTACTGATCATCATACCTCTAATTGTATTTTGCATTCAAAAATCAAAGACATAAAATTGTAAGATACATTGAAGTTATGAAAAACAAAAGTCGTGTTGACCTTTGAATAACTAAAATGCACATTAATAAACATTTCTTTCAAGTGAAAAATCCTCAAAAATAATTTTGATAACAGCAAGCTATTTTTAGCGTCTAATAGTTTTGAAAAGGCAGAGGATTAGAACTGATTTTTAGTAATAAAAATATATTAGTGCATAAAGGTCTAATAATAATGTTAATATTTATCATTGGCGAGATTATGATTATTTTTAATGTTTTTATTATGCTTTGTATGTTTTCCTTTTTTTTTAGAATTAGTATTAGTTATTTGCATAATAAAGTGTTAGTAATATAGTCATTCACTCAAAAATATTTATGAGCAACTATATGTTTTTTAACTTCTAGGTTCTTGGGTACATGATTGAATAATACAGAAAATATCTGTTGCCCTTGTGAGTTTATATTTTATAAAGAGGTGAGGGACAATGAGGAATAAACACAGTAACTAAAGTATAGAACATATTAAAAAGTTAAAAGGGCTGTGGAAAAACAGGAAGAATCAAGAGAGACTGTGATGCAAAGTGACATTTGAGTAAAGTATGCTAAGAGATGGAGAGAAAACCACATGTACAACCAGGAAGAGATTGAGCGCATCTCAGGCAGAGTGAATAACCACTAGAGTGACCCTAATTGCCTGCCATGTTTGCGGAGGAACGGGAGGTCTCAGGGGAGAGTGGGAGAAGAGGAGATAAGAGTTAGAGCTACTACAAATGAAATGATTGAATGACATTTTGTCTCTTCCCACTCTAATATATATCTAAGCTATAACTATCTATGTGATAGCTATAACAAACTAACAAACTAACCCTCTTAAAGAATATTCTTTGTCCTAGGTATTTCCTCAAGCCCTGTGCCTTAAGCTGGGGCTCTGATGGTGCAGGGAACCCCTATTGAATGAAAAGGCTTTACCATCAAAGAGATCTGCATTTAAGCCCTGGCTTCACTGCTAAGGAAATAACGTTCTTACACAAGTATTTACTTTTTCTAAGCCTCCATCTCCTTATATGTAAGACCTAGAAAATCATACTATCTGCTTTATAGTTTTGTCCTAAGAATTAACGTGGATGGTATTTAGCACAAAGACATCATATAGTACTTATTTCATGGTGTGTACACATGTGTTCAGTCACTTTCAACTCTTTGCAACCCTATGAACTGTAGCCTGCCAGGCTCCTCTCTCCATGGGGTTTTCCAGGCAGAAATACTGGAGTGGAGTTACCATTTCCTCCTCCTATCATTATTATTGCTATTATAATTTTTGCTACCCTGTCATCACAACTACTTTATTATTTTCTCCATATTAGCTCCCACTGTCCTCAGGCCATTTGCTAGAGATAAGCTGAAATAAATGCCAATTCTTCACTATGTTTATATCTCTCTTATTTTATCTAAATTCTAACTATCTTTGTGCCTTACAAAGTCCATGGTGTTCATTTATGTGAATTTTCTATATATTTTCCCTCACCTTGAAAATCTTCCAGCCCTTGATCTCTATACCATTAATTTGGCACTAGTCAATTGCTAGACTCTATTGTTGGTTTTATTTTATAGTTTATAGCCTGCTTCCCCAAATGTCTTTAAGCTCCTTAAAGACAGGAAAACTACTTCTAAATAGTTATTATAAAAATGTCTTATATATGGTAGGCACTCCATCAATTTTGTTGATTTAGTGTTTGAGGAAAAGATAATGCATCCCTTTTATTACAAAATGGAGTAGAGTTTGCAGTTATGGCTGGGGTCACTTGGTTAATAAAAGAACTACTGGCAGGATGTTTAAATTATAGTTATGCTTCTAATGTATACTGCAAAATGAAGTACTACAGTTGTGTGCCTTACTTCTTCATCTGGTCTAGAGAGAGAGGTGGTAGGTAGTAAAGCTATTGGGGGTGATATAAAACTTTTAAAAACGTGCTGGAAAACCACAGAAAACAAAGTGGGAACCGGGACTAGAATGGCAGGAACATAGGTCTAGTTGCCAGAACTATTGTAAAGTAATAAAAGTCTTTCCACCAACCTCATTTAGATCACTATCATCTGCCCCAGCTGCCTAGGATGGTATAAGTTAACTATTGGCACACCACAAACCTGGCTGCTGCTGTGATTACACCATTTACCCTGTTTGCTTCCCAATAGGTTTGCCAATGCGTGTCAATCCATACGCTAAGTCTCAATTGAAATGCTGATGGAAAGGTCATGCTTTCCCCCATATACATTATCTGGACGTGAAGAGTGAAAACATAAATTCCAGTGCCAAGACTGCTTTAGTCTGGTCTTAGATCTGGAATGGAAAGTGGAGGAATACAAACTTTAAACAAATAAAGGTTGAAAGTTTGGTGACTCTAATATAGTATTAGAATATTCTCAGGAGTAATACTCCATTGTGTATATGTACCACAGCTTTCTTATCCATTCATCTGCTGATGGGCGTCTAGGTTGCTTCCATGTCCTGGCTATTATAAACAGTGCTGCGATGAACATTGGGGTACACGTGTCTCTTTCCCTTCTGGTTTCCTCAGTGTGTATGCCCAGCAGTGGGATTGCTGGATCATAAGGCAGTTCTATTTCCAGTTTTTTAAGGAATCTCCACACTGTTCTCCATAGTGGCTGTACTAGTTTGCATTCCCACCAACAGTATAAGAGAGTTCCCTTTTCTCCACACCCTCTCCAGCATTTATTGCTTGTAGGCTTTTGGATTGCAGCCATTCTGACTGGTGTGAAATGGTACCTCATAGTGGTTTTGATTTGCATTTCTCTGATAATGAGTGATGTTGAGCATCTTTTCATGTGTTTGTTAGCCATCTATATGTCTTCTTTGGAGAAATGTCTGTTTAGTTCTTTGG
>NW_011494753.1:12961486-12972092 GCF_000754665.1 Bison bison bison | reverse complement strand
TATTTCCAATATTCTGGGAGGTGGGTCATAGAGGATCCTGCTGTGATGTATGTCGGAGAGTGTTTTGCCTATGTGCCATTAAAAAGAATACATTTGAATCAGTTCTAATGAGATGGATGAAACTGGAACCTATTATACAGACTGAAGTAAGCCAGAAAGAAAAACACCAATACAGTATACTAATGCATATATGTGGAATTTAGAAAGATGGTAACAATAATCCTGTGTACGAGACAGCAAAAGAGACACTGATGTATAGATCAGTCTTATGGACTCTCTGGGAGAGGGAGAGGGTGGGGAGATTTGGGAGAATGGCATTGAAACATGTATAATGTCATGTATGAAACGAGTCACCAGTCCAGGTTCGATGCATGATACTGGATGCTTGGGGCTGGTGCACTGGGATGACCCAGAAGGAGGGTATGGGGAGGAAGGAGGGAGGAGGGTTCAGGATGGGGAACACAGGTATACCTGTGGCGGATTCATTTCGATATTTGGCAAATCTAATACAATATTGTAAAGTTTAAAAATAAAATAAAATTTTAAAAAAATAAATAAAAAAAGCAGTCCTGGGATCTCAAAAAAAAAAAACAAACAAAAAACCCTGTGGAAAGGATCACTCAACTTTAAAAAAAAAAAGAATATTCTCAGGAGTTCTTAATTATAAAATGGTTTATTAAAAATATTCAGCATAAGAGATTTCATTTTAAAGTTTCTGATAAATATCTAAAATCATAACATATCATGGTCATTTATTTTAAAAACTGCACATTTTACAATATTATTTTGCAAAAGGATACTAGTTTAGAAACACAATGTGTCAATTAGTCTTACTTTTAAATCAAGGTCAAACCTTTCTAATGCATCATTATTATGGGACTGATTAAACATAAATGTAAACCCTAAATGTGGCCATATTTTGTAAACTAATGATACAATAAATTGTTTCAACAACTGACAAATAACTGTAGCAGAAAAACAGTGATGAAAACTTTGATTTATTTTCTCCCCAAAGAGAATTAGCAAGCAATGTACTGAATGGCTGATTGTGGATCAGTTAGGCAGGCCTCCTGAGAGCAAATGACATCTTAAACATCGACTGTGCCCTTCTGGGTGATTTAGTTAGAAGCACATGGGCTCTGGTGTTTTCAGAACCTGAGATGAAATTCCTGCTTTACCACTTGTCACCTTTATAAACAATCAAGAAATGGGACCACTTCATGTCTCATTAAAAGAGATAATGAGAGCAGTAACTAATTGTGACTTTTGTGAGTGCATACGAGGTAATCTATTTAAACATAATACTTAAGTGTTTGATATCAACAATTATTGTGACGAATAAACATGTGAATCATGGCACCTAGAATTCAGTTTCATCCATTAATATTGATGTTTAGGTCTTAAGGATTCAAAACCTTTTGGAGTCTTGGAAATGAAGTTAAGATGAGACACCATAAACAACATGCACTTAAGATGGGGTCAATTATCTAAGCACAAAGCGAGAATTGTAAGATTCAGCAAAATTGGAAAGAGATTCACAGAAGTCTTAACTTTACATAAATTCCAAAATGTTTTTACTGTTCTTTATAAGTAGAAATGTAATAATAATAATAATTAACAATAAACAATAAAGCCTTTAATTAATCTCTTTTTCTTCAGGAAAATAGCAACTTAGCTTAAGGAAACAGAATCTCAAATAGATTTTTGTTCATGACAAGAAAGAAATCATACTTCATCATTTTAACACCACTGTTTTTACAAAGTGATAAATTTTCTTTCCTCCAAGCAAATGGGTTTTAAACCTGTACCAGAATTAGGTAGTTTTAGGTAGAAAATTAGGTAGAAAAATTTAACAACATACAAATCACTTTTAAATGATACATTTCATTATGGAGATGTGCTTGTAAAAATGCAAGGATGGTCTATTTAACTTTTAAAATAATTATTGGTTCAATGCATGTACATTTTATTACAGCATATGAAATTAACTGAAAAGTGGAAAGTCAGGCATGGTAAAAAAAAAAAATACCCACAGAATCCATAAAAGAAATCATATGAGATGGAAATGAAAAAAAAAATATGTCTCCTATTACTCTTGTGTAGAAAAATTAAAAAGAAGAAATAAAGAAAGACTGGAATCAGTGTGCTAAGTACTCTAAGTATGAATGGGAGTTAAATATGCTCCAGTGCAGGAATGGAGAAAAGTCTGAAATACAACTAAGACATTTGTAAAAAATAATTTTGTAGAAAGTGACAATGATGAAATTTGAAGTAAATAATGTTTGGGCTTCCCTGATAGCTCAGTTGGTAAAGAATCTGCCTACAATGTGGGAGACCTGGGTTTGATCTCTGGGTTGGGAAGATCCCCTGGAGAAGGGAAAGAGTACCCACTCCAGTATTCTGGCCTGGAGAATTCCATGGACTGTATAGTTCATGGGGTTGCAAAGAGTCGGACACAATTGAGTGACTTTCACCACCAATGTTTGGGCGAGTACAGCTATGTAAGAAATAACATGCCAGTGTTTTAACTTTTATTTGATTTCAGAATGAGTCACACATAAAATCTGAATGACACATGAAACAGAAAGTTTCCAAATTAAGAAATATTTTTAATGTGACACATGCCTTTTTTGATATAAAATTACATGTGTAGTTTTAACTCTCAAATACATGTTATAATTTGAATAAAATACAGATACTAAGTTAGCTGAGGTGGGCAGGGTGACCCTATGTGAACGAAAAACATAAAATAAAAATATTTTTGCCACTAGGAAGATTCAAGATTAAACAAACACAGAGGCGGTAGTGTACTTAGAATCAAACTCTTGGATCATTACATGTGAGAGGCTGGATTTGGTGGGAGTAAGGCAACAATAACTACAACAGTCTAAGAGTCACATTTCAAAGGTGAATTAGCAATTCGAACTCCCAGGACACAGAAGCAGAAGAACAATGCGTACAACAGTGAAAAGTAATTCTCCTAGCATAATCACAGGGCTCTGTACAGGCCTGCACTCACGAAGTTAAAAAGACCTTGGAAAACTTGAAGAAGGTTTAAGGACAAGCAATAAACATGATTAATAGCTTGGAAAATAGAATCTCAGAGGAAAGGTTAAGGGAACTAATATTATTTAAGTTGGAAAATAGGCTGGGGAAACAAGTTGGTTTTCAATTACATGAAGGATTATTACATAGAAGGTGCTGATCTTACTCTGATGCCACAGAGGGCAGAACAAGAATAAGTGAGCTTGAAATGTTGTATAAAGTGATTTAGGTTGGCTAAAAGAAAGAACTTCCATCAGGACTGCAAGCCATTAAAATGGAAAGTACTAAATTTCTTTCTGAATAGACCTTTCAAAATGCACTTGAAACTTATTTGTCTCGGAAAGTTTACATGAGGCCCAGCCCAGTGGGTGAGGAGTAAAAAGAAACACAGGAAGTCTTCACAAGGACTGTTTTTTCCAAGCTTCCTGCCACTCTAAATGGTGAATATTTGCATTATGGATTCATTATGGTACATATAGCTTAAGTGTGCACACACCCTTGTTTAATATAGCAAACTTAAGAACTGCAACTCTAAAACTTCTTGGTGTAGCTATTCAAGTAATTTTATCTTGCTTACGAATTTAAGTTCTTGAGATTACTGGCAACTAATTGCATTTTTGTTTCTGGGTTTCTCAATCCCTTCCTTGCAATACATTTTTTGCTTGTTCTTTTAGAAATGAATCAAACCAATTAAATATTCTTTCATAAGGTAATACAAATAATGTATTTTCTTCCAAAAGATTTTATTTACTTAGAAAAATAGGCTATTCTCTGAACACCTGCACACTTAATTCTCTTAGAGTTAAATTATACAAGAATTCCATACCACTGATTTCTGAAGCTTGTGCTAACAAAGATAAATGAAAGCAGGAATTGCAATAAAATTTTGCAAACAATTCTGTTAGAGCTTGTCAAATACACACAAGATATGGGTTCTAACTCCTTTCATTTATGTGTCAACATTATGAACATCACTAAATGAAAATATGGACTACTGCATACAGTCTGTACTGTACAACAGGAAAAAAATGAAAACTCAAGCAGGAAGCTTTTAACTATTTCATTGGTGATGATGTTTATTTTTCTGCTTGTAAAATATTTCATTTTCTTTAAAATACATCATAACTAAATGAACATTTCTACCAAATACAAATAGGCAGTATAAACTTTATTTTCAAAAGACTTTTTTACTTTAAAGAACATCTGTTAACTTTAAGTTTGGGAAGTGCTTTGTGGTCACTAAATTTAATTCTTTACAATGTCAATAGGAATGAAGGCAAGTGATAGGTATCACTTCTTCTTCTAAAATGAGAAATGGAGCCATAAAAAAGTGAATTACCATATTTATATAATAAGTTGTTGAAAAGATGGAATTGTAACTCTAAGTTCTTGACTCAAAGTTTTTGTGCTGTGATTCTACAAAGAGACTCAGAAAAGCTGTTGCTGTTCAGTCTTTTGAACAACAAAACAACTGTTGTTGTTGTTGTTCATCGTTAACTTGTGTCCAACTTATTGAGACCACATGGACGATAGCACGCAGGGTTCCCTGTCCTTCACTGTTTGCCGGAGTTTGTTCAAATTCATGCCCTTTGAGTTGGTGATGCTATCCAACCATCTCATCCTCTGCAGCACTCTTCTCCTTTTGCTTTTAATCTTTCCCAGCATCAGGATCTTTTCCAATGAATTGGCTCTTTGCATCTGGTAGCTACAGTGTCAGAGCCTCAGCATTAGTCCCTCCAATGAATATTCAGGGATGACTTTCTTTAGGGTTGACTGGTTTGATCTCTGCTGTCCAAGGGACTTTAAAGAGTCTTCTCCACACCACAATTCAAAATCATCAATTTATGAATTCAAAAACTATGTGTGGCATATTACCATCATGAGATCATTACTTAAAAAGTATCAGACTTGGTTTTTATTTCAAAGTATCATATGATGTCTTCAAACTGTGGTGCTGGAGAAGACTTGGTTTTTATTCAAAGTATCATGATGCCTTTCAAAGTATCAGTTTGATGCCTTTGAACTGTGGTGCTGGAGAAGACTCTTGAGATTCCTTTGGACAGCAAGGAGATGGAATCAGTCAATCCTATAGGAAATAAACTCTGAACATTCACCAGAAGGACTGATACTGAATCTGAAGCTCCAATACTTTGGCCACCTGATGCGAAGAACTGACTCATTGGAAAAGACTTTGATGCTGGGAAAGATTGAAGGCAGGAGGAGAAGAGGATGAGAGAGGATGAGACGGTTGGATGGCATCACCGACTTATTGGGCATGAGTTTGAGCAAGCTCCGGGAGATGGTGAAGGACAGGGAAAGCTGGCATGCTAAAGTCCATGGGGTCGCAAAGAGTCAGACACAAGTGACCAAGTGAACAACAACATCATATGAGAAGATGCTCAAATTCCTTACTCAAAGGAACTTACTTTCATCACCAAGGGATAGGACTGAAATGAATCATCCTTCTTAATGTTCTGATTCTAGGTTCCTAAGAGTTCTTTGCCATTTGGACATAATATAAAAGACAGTGAATTGGACTTATTCAATTCAAATTTGTCAGCAACAAAATTATTTTAGCTATTTCTGAACAAAATCATTACAAGCACATACCCAAATCTTTTCAGAATTATAGGTAAAAAGCCAGCAAGTAAAGTACTTCCTGCTGCTGCTGCTGCTGCTAAGTCGCTTCAGTCGTGTCCGACTCTGTGCGACCCATAGATGGCAGCCCACCAGGCTTCCCCATCCCTGGGATTCTCCAGGCAAGAACACTGGAGTGGGTTGCCATTTCCTTCTCCAATGCATGAAAGTGAAAAGTGAAAGTGAAGTCGCTCAGTCGTGTCCAACTCTTCACGACCCCATGGACTGCAGCCTACCAGGCTCCTCCGTCCATGGGATTTTCCAGGCAAGAGTACTGGAGTGGGGTGCCATCTCCTTCTCCAAAGTACTTCCTACCATTAACCAAAATTCCCATTGTATGATAACAATCCTTACACAGGGCCTTAGAGTTCCAGATAAGAAACAAGTGGAAAAGACCAGAGGCCAACGAGAAATATTGTGGAATGTCCTATGTCATACTCTTCTGAGGAGAGGAAGTCCACACTTAAATGCATGAAATTTGAGGTTGTTGCTGTTTCTCAGTCACTCAGTCATGTTCGACTGTTTATGACCCTATGGGCTGCAGCACTCCAGGCTTCCCTGTCCTTCACCACTTCCCGGAGCTTGCTCAAACTCATGTCCATTGAGTCAGTGATGCCAGCTGACCATCTCATCCTCCATCATCCCCCTCTCCTCCTCTCTTCAATTTTTCCCAGCATCAGGGTCTTATCTAATGGGTCGGCTCTTCACATCAGGTGGTCAAAGTATTGGAACTTCAGCTTCAGCATCATTCCTTCTAGTTAATATTCAGGACTGATTTTTGTAGGAATTTGAAAATGCCAAAAAGCTGCCATGCTTTCTTTTTGTGTTTCTTTAGCTATAAAATGGTGGCATCTGCATACAGATTTCTAACCCTATTAGAAAAGAAGCTCATTCAATACTGATCAGGGAAGGCTTTGATTTTTATAAGAAGACATGCCAAACTTGTAGCAAATTGTTAGAAAAATAATCTAGGAAATGCCAATCCTCTCCTTTCAGAGCTACTCTAATTTCATTCTTTTTGATTTTAGTTTTTGACATTGAAGCTTTTCTTCTTTGTTACTTCACCAAGCTTGGACATAATGTCATATTCTTGTTTTTTTCCCCCATTTCTCCTCATGTGGCTTAGCGAGCCAGTCCACATAGCAAAATGCATATTCTTACAGCACTCTCATCCTTTATCAAGTTCTGCTTTTGAAGAGTTTGCCAAGAACATGATCCTTTATACACTGATATTAACTCATTTCTATATTTTTTTCTTTATTTATTTTTTAATTATTATTATTATTTTTTATTTTACAATAAAGTGCCACATTTTACAGAACATGTTAAAATATATTAAAAGCCAAAATAGCTAGCATGCAAATAATACCAACATTTTCACATGAACATTTTACATTCCAGCAAGTGATGCTGATAGCCTGCAAACTTCTGAATTTGAATTCTTTATGAGTTCCCATTGCTTTGCTAAAATGCTTGTTTTAAGGCAAAAGTATTTGGGAGGAAGACCTTTAGCAGCTAGCATATAAAAAAAAGTTTAAATATTATCATTTTCTATCAGTGACATAATTTTCCCTAAGATATGCCTCTAATTTCTTTGTTTTCAGTTTATATGAGCAGAATTAGATTTAAGTCACAAAAGACAGAAATCATATGCTTTAATCTTTATGTCCCCTCTGCCTATAGTATCATCTAACAGTGTTTGAAGCCTTCCTTTACATATTATTTCATGCTGCTGCTGCTAAGTTGCTTCAGTCGTGTCCGACTCTGCGCGACCCCATAGACGGCAGCCCACCAGGCTCCCCCGTCCCCGGGACTCTGCAGGCAAGAACACTGGAGTGGGTTGCCATTTCCTTCTCCTATGCATGAAAGTGAAAAGTGAAAGTGAAGTCGCTCAGTTGTGTCCGACTCTGTGCGACCCCATGGACTGCAGCCCACCAGGCTCCTCTGCCCATGGGATTTTCCAGGCAAGAGTACTGGAGTGGGTCGCCATTGCTTTCTTATTTCATGAAACGTTTATAAAAACACTATTATTTTCTTCATTATAACTATGAAGAAAATGCAATAGATACAAAATAATTTCATCACATTATAGATTTTATAAGCAGTGGAACAAAGAAGAAATACAGGGAGTCTGATATGAGAGAGCAGAACTACTTTCTATGAACTACTATGCAATACTGAAGTAGTTCTATCCACATGTACCTTCCATAGAGTAAAAGTGTGTGTGTGTGTGTATATATATATATATATAAATGGGCTTCCCTGGTGGCTCAGATGGTGAAGAATCTGCCTACAATGCAGGAAACCTGGCTTTGGTCCCTGGATCAGGGAGATCCCCTGGAGAAGGGAATGTTTACCCATTCCAGTGTTCTTGCCTGGAGAATGCCAAGGACAGAGGAGCCTAGGGGGGCTACAGTCTATGGGATCGCAAAGAGCTGGACATGACTGAGTGACTAACATTATCACATACACATATATACACACAAAGGCACACATTCATGCAGATAGATTTGAATCTGGCAAATACATAGGTCAACTTGCTACCTAGTGAAAGATATGTTTACTTTTTGGAGAGTCCTAAAAACACAGTCCCACCTCAATAACCCACTGAGGGCTAAGACAAATATTTTAGCCCTCTTGAGATTGTGATTATACAGAACTACCTATGGTTATATATGCAAAATAGAGTGAAATTCATTTCACAATAATTTTTAAACAAGGAAAGACCTCTGGTTAGAACTGCCACCATGTTCTGGGGAATAAGAAAAAATGTATAACATCTTGTTTTGTGGTAAAATCAATTAACAATGAGCAGCAAGAATTTTCCTAAGTTATGAACTATAATCCATAATTTTCTCTTAAGCTTCACTTTTCAAATGTTGGTCAGTGTTTTTATAAGAACAGTATCACCAGAGATGAAAAAATATATATATTGGTGGGACTCATTCCAGCCTTCTTCAAGGAGAGTCTCTCAGGCTGCAATCATGCAGTATGAAAAATTGTCAAGTATCTAGACTGACCTGGATTCATATCAAATCTGAAAATCATCTCCCTGATACAAAGGAAGAGGGTTGACAAACAAGGGAGATAAAGCAAAGGAATCATTTTGTTAAGTTCTCCTACAAGTCAATAACAATTTTTGAGCTTGTCCTGTCTATGTTCCACTACATTTTTCCTCATCAGATTATTATATTACATCACCACAGAATTACAGTGAGGAAGATTAATAAGATGCATTTGAATATAGCATAATAAAATGGATTGAAATATTATTTATAGGGATAAAGAGTTGAGAAGAAAAAAATTATGATATTTAGGCAATGACAAATTTAGAAATGAGTAGGCTGTAAGAGGATTAAAATCCAAAGAGAAACATAATGAATGGCAATAAAGTTACAAAAATAAGGCACTGAGGAAAAAGTAAAAGGTGAGGTAGGCTGTTGAATGTTAATTCAAACTTTGAGATGTAAAGACATATATATGACTTAATGGTTCATTTTTCATAGGTTAGAAATTCAGTATATACTTTCTAAAGTAGAAGGAGCTTGATCAAATATTATTTAGTTGATGATGAAACAGAGACCAGTATCCTCAATTATTAAAAGATCAGAATTTTCTCAACAACACATATATTGTGTCTGTGACAGAGGAAAAAAGAGAAAGCAACTATAAATTAACAAATAAATAATTTTTTTCAAGTTTGGTCAAAATTATGGTACCAAAATTAGATAACTTGTGTGCGTGGTATTTTTATTTGTAAATATTACACTTGCTAAAATAGTGCAATCATGTTTAAGTGAATGATGGTTTTGAATAATTTATGATAGTATTCATTTTATAAATATGTTTTATATCTACTTTATGTCAAGAAATATACTAGGACAAATATACAGGGTATAGAGAAATACCCATTCATGGATCACAGCCTTGTCATGGCGAAGAGGCTTGTATAACTCAATGAAGTTATGGAGCCATGTCATGCAGGGCAACTCTAGGCACACATGTCATAGGAAAGAGTTCCGACAAAATGTGGTCTACTGGAGAAGGAAGTGGGAACTGACTCCAGCATTCTTTCTTGGAGAAACCCAAGCACAGTATGAAAAGGAAAAAAAGATATGACACTGGAATATGAGCTCCCAAAGTCAGAAGGTGTCCAGTATGCTCCTGGGGAAGAGTAGAAGGCAACTACTAATAGCTCCAAAAAGAATTAAGTGACTGGGCCAAAGCAAAAATGAAGCTCAGTTGTGGATGTGTCTGATGGTAAAAATAAAGTCTGATGCTGTAAAGAAAAATATTGCATATGAACTGGGAATGTTAGGTCCACGAATCAGGGTAAACTGGATGTGGTCAAACAGGAACTGGTAAGAGTGAACATCAACATCTCAGGAATCAGTGAACTAAAATGGATGAGAACAGGCAAATTTAATCCAAATGACCATTATATCTACTACTGTGGGCAAGAATCCCTTAGAAGAAATGAAGTAGACATCATAGTCAATGAATGAGTCTGAAATTCAGTGCTTGGGTATAATCTCAAAAACGACAGAATGATCTCAGTTTGTTTCTAAGGCAAACCATTTAACAACACAATAATCCAAGTCTATGCCCCAACAACTGATGTCAAAGAAGCTGAAGTTCACTGGTTCTATGAAGACCTACAAGACCTTCTAGAACTAACACCAAAAAAGATGTCCTTTTCATCATCAGTTCAGTTCAGTTCATTTCAGTCACTCAGTCATGTCCAGCTCTTTGCGACTCTGCAACCCCATGAATTGCAGCACGCCAGGCCTCCCTGTCTATCACCAACTCCCGGAGTTCACTCAAACTCATGTCCATCAAGTCAGTGATGCCATCCAGCCATCTCATCCTCTGTCGTCCCCTTCTCCTCCTGCCCCCAATCCCTCCCAGCATCAGAGTCTTTTCC
>NW_011494753.1:12949049-12961386 GCF_000754665.1 Bison bison bison | reverse complement strand
CCCCTTCTCCTCCTGCCCCCAATCCCTCCCAGCATCAGAGTCTTTTCCAATGAGTCAACTCTTCGCATGAGGTGGCCAAAGTACTGGAGTTTCAGCTTCAGCATCAGTCCTTCCAAAGAACACCCAGGGCTGATCTCCTTCAGAATGGACTGGTTGGATCTCCTCGCAGTCCAAAGGACTCTCAAGAGTCTTCGCCAACACCACACTTCAAAAGCATCAATTCTTCAGCGCTCAGCCTTCTTCACAGTCCAACTCTCACATCCATACATGATCACAGGAAAAACCATAGCCTGGACTAGATGAATCTTTGTTGGTAAAGTAATGTCCCTGCTTTTCAATATGCTATCTAGGTTGGTCATAACTTTCCTTCCAAGGAGTAAGCGTTTTTTAATTTCATGGCTGCAATCACCATCTGCAGTGATTTTGGAGCCCCCCAAAATAAAGTCTGACACTGTTTCCACTGTTTCCCCATCTATTTCCCATGAAGTGATGGGACCAGATGCCATGATCTTCGTTTTCTGAATGTTGAGCCTTAAGCCAATCTTTTCATTCTCCTCTTTCACTTTCATCAAGAGGCTTTTTAGTTCCTCTTCACTTTCTGCCATAAGGGTGGTGTCATCTGCATATCTGAGGTTATTGATATCATAGGGGACTGAAATGCTGATGTAGGAAGAACAAAGATACTTGGAATAACAGGTAAGTTTGGCCTTGGAGTGCAAAATGAAGCAGAGCAAAGGTGAGAATTTTTTCAAGAGAACATGTTGGTCATAACAAGTTCCCTTTTCCAACAATCCAAGAGATGACTCTACACATGTACATCACCAGATGGTAAATACTGAAATCAGATTGATTATGTTCTTTGCAGCCAGAGATCGAGAAGCTCTTCAGAGTCAGCAAAAACAAGACCAGGAGCTGACTGTGGCTCAGATTATCAGCTCCTTATTGCACAACTCAGGCTTAATTTGAAGAACACAGGGAAAACCACTAGGCCATTCAGGTATGACCTAAATCACATCCTTTATCATTACACAGTAGAGATGACAGACGGACTCTAGGGATAGGATCTTGTGGACACAGTGCCTGAAGAACTATGGATGGAGGTTTGCAACATTGTACAGGATGCAGTGATCAAAACTATCCCAAGGAAAAAGAAATGCAAGAAGGCAAAGTGGTTGCCTGAGTAGGCTTTACAAATAGTTGAGGGGAAAAGAGAAGCAAAAGGCAAGGGAGAAAGGAGAAGATACACCCAACTGAATGCAGAGTTCCAGAGAACAGCAAGTAGAGATAAGAAATCTTTCTTAAATGAACAATACAAAAAAAAAAAAAAAACAAAAACAGAGGAAAACAACAAAAGGAGAAGGACTAGAGATCTCTTCAAGACAATTAGAGATTGCAAGGGAACATTTCATGCAAGGATGAGCAAAATAAAGGACAGAAATTGTAAGGATCTAACAGAAGCAGAAGAGATTTGAAGAGGCGACAAGAATACACAGAAGAACTATAAAAAAAAGATCTTAATGACCTTGACAATGGTGTGGTCACTTACTTAGACCCATACATTCTGGAGTTTGAAGTCAAGTGCTTCTTAAGAAGCATTAACTACAAACAAAGCTAGTGGCTGTGATGGAATTCCAACTTGAGCTATTGCATATCCTAAAAGTGATGCTGTTAAAGTGTTGCATTCAATATGCCAGCAAATTTGGAAAATGGAGCAGTGGCCACAGGACTGGAAATGGTCAGTTTTCATTCCAGTTCCAAAGAATGCAATGCCAAAGAATGTTTCAACTACCATACAACTGCACTCATTTTACATGCTAGAAAATACTCAAAATCTTTCAAGTTAGGTTTCAGCAGTATATGAACTAAGAACTCCCAGATTTATAACCTGGGTTTTGAAGAGTCAGAGGAAAGTGAAAGTGAAAGTGAAGTCCCTCAGTCGTGTCCGAGTCTTTGCAACCCCATGGACTGTAGCCTATCAGCCTCCTCCATCCATGGGATTTTCCAGGCAAGAGTGCTGGAGTGGATTTCCATTTCCTTCTCCAGAGGATCTTCCCGACCAGGAATCGAACCCATGTCTCCTGCATTGCAGGCAGATGCTTTACCGTCTGAGCCACCAGGGAAGCCAGAGTCAGAGGAAGCAGAGATCAAATTGCTAACATCTGTTGGATCACAGAGAAAGCAAGGGAATTCAGAAAAACACCTACTTCTGCCTCATTGACTAGGCTAAAATCTTTGACTGTGTGGATCACAAGTTGTGGAAACTTCTTAAGGTGATGGGAATACCAGACCACCTTACCTGCCTCCTGAGAAATCTACAGATGAGTCAAGAAGCAACAGTTAGAACAGTCTGACTGTTCTAACAACTGTGGAACAACTGATTGGTTCAAAATTTGGAAAGGAGTATGAGAAGGCTAATTACTGTCACCCTGGTTATTTAACTTCTATGCAGAATACATGGGCAAAATCCTGGGCTGGATGAATGTGAAGCTGGAATTAAGATTGCTGGGAGAAATATCAACAACCTCAACTATGCAGATGATACCACTCTAAAGGCACAAAGAGAAGAGGAACAAAAGAGACTCTTTGATGAATGTGAAAGAGGAGAGTGAAAAGCTGTAATTCAACATTCAAAAAACTAAGATCATGGTATCTGGCCCCATCACTTCATGGCAAATAGAAGGTGAAAATGTGGAAGTAATAACAGATTTTATTTTCTTGGGCTCCAAAATCACTACAGATGCTGACTGCAGCTATGAAATTAAAAGACACTTGCTTCTTGAGAGCTATGACAAACCTAGACAGCATATTAAAAAGCAGAGACATTACTTTACTGACAAAAGTGTGTATAGTCAATGCTGTTTTTTCCAGTAGTCACCTGTGAATGCGAGGTTTGCACCATAAAGAAGGCTGAGTGCTGAAGAACTGATGCTTCTGAATTGTGGTTCTGGAGAGGACTCTTGAGATTCGCTTGGACAGCAAGGAGATACTAAAGGAAATAAATGCAAAATATTCATTGGAAGGACTGTTGCTGAAGCTAACACTCCAATACTTTGGTTACCTGATGGGAAGAGCAGACCTATTAAAGACTCTAATGCTGGGAAAGACTGAAAGCAAAAGGAGAAGGGAACAGCAAAGGATGGGATGGTTTGACAGCATCACCAACTCAATGGACATGGATATGAGTAAACTCCAAGAGACAGTAAATGACAGAGGAGTCTGGCATGGGGTTGAAAGAGTCAGATATGACTTAGTCAGTAAACAATAACAATAGAGAAACAATTGGGATGTAATAATCTCTTCTCCTTACTATACAGTTAAAAAATAGAAGGCAAGTGAAAAGATTAATTATTAAACAGAAGTGTAGAAGAAATTAAAAATATTTGCTAAGTAGCTTAGTATTTGAAACTTTAACAAAAGAGCAAGAGTTTCATCAACCCACAAATGAAGAAAGCTACTAATATTAAGGAAATAACTGGGAGACTTCAGGGAGATGTGAAATACACTTCATTTTCAGAAAGAAAAGATTAAGTTGCATGTTTTGTTCAATTTCATGTTTATCATGAGAAAACTTAAGATCAGTGACCACATGAGACTTGTACACAACTTTAGTTGAAAAACCAGTGCAGAATTACTTAAAGACAGATTTTTTTTTTTCATGTTAACTTCTCAAGTGCCTAAGAAACTCTAGATTGCCCAAATTACTAGTCAATGGATACCAATATCACAAGTATTGAGCATAGTTAATTGACTGAAAAAGCTAAGCTGATGCCAGTATTGTATTTAAGCGCAATAGACATAGACAAAGAGACACATATATACATTTGTATACAATACCTTAATATTTGTAGAATAAATGTTTAGAGCAATAAACATGTTGATCTTCTTTTCTCTAACATGCTCCCACACTGTATTTGAGCTGGATTTGCGAGGATTACCTAACTTCTTTTGGACCTCCAATCCCTCTTCCACTCTTGGAGATAATAATACCCGACTCATTAGATACCTAGAAGATGAAATGAGGCCACCTATGTAAACTTCTCACATATTATCAAACACGCTGCATGTCTGATACGTGAAGGTAAGTACAATGTTTAAAGGGAGACCCTCTAGTCTCTAGGTTTCCTTGTGAAAGGAATTCAGTCAGAAAATCTGAATTTTCTTCTTATCCCTCACCCTACTTGGTAAGAGTGAGTTAAGAAACTCAACTTTGACTCTGCATTTTCTAGGCATTCTTTCTTTTGAATCGATCTGCTTATACTCCCCTGCAACCCCCAAAACATTCTGTCCTACATTCCTATGTGGGAAGAGTAATGGTGACCCCTATGTCTCATTTCTTAGCTGATTCTTCATCTTCAATGAAGAAAACAGGGGCATTATGTCTCCCTAAATCTAACATGTGATTGCTATTATTTTATTAAAATAAGCGACCATTATGAATTACCTCTTACAAGTTAAAATTCAGAAATACTCTCTGTAACACGTTTTAAGCAGCCTTTTTATACATTTTCATTTATAATTATACTTAATAATGATATCTTTAAAAAGTTTAACATGATTTCAGGACAATACAAAGTACACTGTAATACATGAGAAGAAAAAGGTAACATCAGAAATGTCATCCTAGAAACAATATTATTTGAATAGTAAAACTTAGAGATTTATAACATTAGCAGGTATCACGGGGTGATAATGACAAGAGTATTGCTTATTTATATGACATTGTGTGACAGAGATGGTTAACTCAATTAGATCCTGGTGGTATTAAAGTCAAGGTCACATATTTAATTTCCATATGGGCCAGTATACTTCTAATTGGGAAAACTCTGTTCTCTACTCACAGACTGCACCCCTAACCCCAATCTGTTATTTCTCAATTATGTGCCATTAATTGATGCAATATCCTACTGATCGTGGGTCATCTGTGCCGTCTGCTTAAATGAAGGACAGCATGTCTATGAAGCAGCCGACAGAGAACAACTTGAGGCCAATAGTACCAGAAAATTCACTAATACCCTGTAGTTTTTCTTCAGGGGAAAAAATAGCTCCAAATATTCCAAGGGAGAATTAACTGCAAACATTATTCAAAATAGGGTTGGAACCAACTCACAGTCAATTTTTGTAAAAATGAGTCAAATAGCAGCTCAATAACCCTAGTATGATTTTTAAAAATTTTCTGTACTTATATCCAGCACATATTTATCTGAAAGGAGATGTTGTCTCATGTAGCACATTTCCTAACAAAGGAGACTTTCTTTTTAGTTTGCTATGACTGTTTATTTACTAACTCTGTGCTCCCTTCTATTATTCTAAATCCTCATGGGAAATGTTAATATTTTCCCAGTGCCAGCCATTAATAAGTGTAATGTAGCACCACGTATGTGATTAACAGGCACACTGTACATACACAGGGAACAGTTAGATATTTCTTCTTCCTTACTCACTAATGAGAGATCTAAGTTCTATACTCTGGCAGAGAACTGAGTCAACGTAATATCATAACACAAAGTCTATAAATCAAGACTTATAGTTTGAATAGATGTATGGAGACTAGATCTAAGCTCTAATTTCCATGTTTTCCTCCTCATTCAATAATTCTCCAAATAAGCTTCTTATCAAAACTTTCTTTAAGGAAGAGACTGATTTAAACTATTCTTAATTTATGCTAGAAATGTTTTATCTATGAGAATAGGATTTGAGGTACCATCTAAGAGATAAAAACATCTGTCTTCTATTAATAATTTCAAGTAGCAGTCACCAGATGGAACATAATTTTCTGTGTATGTGTTGGGAGACATCAGAACACTGTAGACAAGTATTTCTTGAAAACATCTATGCTAGCAGTAGATTTAACAGAATATAAAAACATGAAAGTCTTTATGCTCAAGGATTTGACTTTCTAATGGAAAAGAAAAGTACTAGTAACAATTAAAAAAAAAACAAAACTAACAGAGAGGCTATTACTGAGATGAGAATCAGTATCTGTAAGAATCACATTTTTAATTTTCAAATTTAATTTTAAACATTATGAAATTGCCCTGAGCAAGTCTCATATGGGAAAACAATATGATTTTGATTCCACCATAACTAACACATTTCAAAATTTTTAAGTTCAGATTCCCTACCTTATATCTTTCTTTCTGTGAGTACTTTTCCCCTTCTGTTTTCTTTTCTTTTTTTTTTCCCCCTTCTGTTTTCAATCAAACAAAATTCTGCCTCAGTATCAGGTTTGGTTTCTACATCATCTACAGACCGTTTTCCAACTACAAAATGGAGAAATCTCTCACTGTTTTGGTTTTCTCAAGACATCCAGACTCTATCTCTATTACTGGATTCATGAGAATCTATGCTTGCACTTTTTTGCTTTATTTCTCTGGCTGCCTAAGATAGCAATGGCCAAATTGCCTGTGAACCCCACACGTACTGCAACATTGCAGCCTCTGTCAACCGAGCCATTAAATGAATGTGTGGAACTGAACCCAATCCCCATCTTGTAATCAACTTGAACTCTTAGAAGAGTTATGGATAAACTGTTATGTTGAAAGAGTTACGTAGTTTTGGATATATCAATATTATAAGGAATTGGCTCATGTTGTTCTGAGAAGTCCCAAAACTTAGAGTCAGCAAGCTGACTAGAAACCCCAGAGAGCTGATGATATAGTTTCAGTTCAAGTCTGAGGGCAGAAGACCATTTTTCAGTTCAACCTCAGCCAGGCAGAGAGGGTCAATTCTCCCTTACTCTGCCTTTTTATTCTATTCAGGCCTTCAATGGTTTAGATGAAAACCACCCACATTGGGAAGGGCAATCTTCTTTGCTCAATCTACAGGCTCAAATACTAAACTCATTCAGAAACACTCAAAGACACTCCCAAAATACTACTTTATCAAATATCTGGGCATTCCATGGCCCAGTCAAGGTGACATAAAATTAAACATCACGGAATGTATTCTCTGAAACAGAGCACATTACTATGATGGCAACCTGACCAGTGAACAGTACGGCAGACTTATTATCTCCTTTATTTTAGAGATTATATTTCTACTAATACAACCTAAATCCAAATTATACTTTTTGGAAGCTGCAGTACAACTACATTACGCTTTCTCAGAGCCACACATTTCAGATAGTTGATCAGCAAATCACTTTACTCACAATCTTATTCTCATAGCTTTGAAAGTGAAAGTGAAGTTGCTCAGTCGTGTCCGACTCTTTGCGACCCCAGGGACTGTAGCCTATCAGGCTCCTCAGTTCATGGAATTTTCCAGGCAAGAGTACTGGAGTGGGTTGCCATTTCCTTCTCCACAGGATCTTCCCGACCCAGGGATCGAACCCAGGTCTCCTGCATTGTGGGCAGACACTTTACCATCTGAGCCACCAGAGTTAAATCAGACCATTATTATAAGGTAAGAAGATAGTTTACGTTAAGTTTAATCAAGATAAAACTGTAATCAAAAATTGATTTTAGATATCATTCCATACAAGAATATAGGAAAACATGCCTTTTTTCTGCTGTAAAATAATCATTAATTTTTAGCTCAAATAGGACATATAGGAGGCTACAAGAAAGAAATAACACGAAAACCAAACACTGCCTATGTTTACATTGTGCAGGCTAAAAAAAAAAATGCGGTGCCCATCAGGCCATAACCTCTGCTATAAAGTGTTTCAGTCCTTGCAGCTGAGTTTCCACCCCTCCAACAAACAGATAAACAAAACAGGTCTTATTTGTCTCATAGAACAAGTGGGCTATTTAACTATACAAGTGTCTTTGGGTAAAGCAACAAGGCATGAGGGAGAGGATTAACAGTATCATAAATAGAACAGAGCTAAGGTAAGTTCTCTTAACTGCTCTCTGCATATTTCTTCTGCAGGCCTCTTCACTATGATATCTGATCTTTGGATAACACCACTATTTTTCTACTCCTGTGCCAAAGAATTAACTTAGAACTGTCTCTGGTTTCTCAGCCCTTAGAAAATCAAAGAGAAATCAGCATGGTAGATTATGTTCAAGTTTCTTTAATGACAAGAAGGCTAGACTGGTGAAAAGAAGCTACTTCAGCATACCAGTGAACATAAAATCAGATTTGACAGTTCAGGAAATATTTATAACACTACAATAAGAAATTGCTCATTCCTTTAGAATGAGGTAATAATCTAATGAACCATGTCAATCCATGTTCTAGGCCTATACTCTACCATTCATCAGGTGACATGTGAACACTGTTTAGTGTCTTTATAATTAAAAACTTAAGCCACTTTGGCGTATCAGGCTGGAAATTATTTATTCTTAAGTACCTGGTTATTTTTTATTATATGTCATAATTTACTCTTCCTTCTTTAAAACTGTAAAACTTCATGGGGTGAGAAATTTTCTCTGATTGTATTCACTGCTGCTGCTGCTGCTGCTGCTAAGTTGCTTCAGTCGTGTCTGACTCTGTGCGACCCCAGAGACGGCAGCCTACCAGGCTCTTCTGTCCCTGGGATTCTCCAGGCAAGAACACTGGAGTGGGTTGCCATTTCCTTCTCCAATGCATGAGAGTGAAAAGTGAAAGTGAAGTCGCTCAGTCATGTCCGACTCTTCGCGATCCCATGGACTGCAGCCCACCAGGCTCCTCCGTCCATGGGATTTTCCAGGCAAGAGTATTGGAGTGGGGTGCCATTGCCTTCTCCAGATTGTATTCACTAATGTAGTCCAAATGCTTAGAGCAATCAGTGGCATATAAGAGATGTTTTATAAACAGCTAGTGAATTATATGAAAGATTGAATGAATTATTTGCTGGTCATCATACTACATACTCACCTTCTTTCTGTTATTAATATGCCAGTTACTTCTGGTTTTAGGGACTTTGCACAAGTTCATCCTTTTCCTTGGAGTTCTTTGCATCAAGCTATCCCTTACTCATAGGTAGGTCTGTCTTGCATCTAATAGCACTTTCTCATGGAGGCCTTTCCTGAGCAGAGCCATTTGTTTCCGGACTATCTCTAAGACCATTCTCTACTTTATGCTCCTCATAGCATGTCAGTTTTAGTACAATGGAAAATATGTATTTAAAGACTGCTACTATATTTCTCACCATACTCCACCGCTCACAAGAGTGTTTAAGGAAGATTAGGTGTTTGAAATATACTTGCTGGTGGATTTAAAGACCTCTCTGGGCTCGACCCTATGCTCATACTGAATGTACACTAGTGAACAAATTACTTTCATGGAACTAATAGGAAGAAAATGAGCAAAAAGCCATTTTACCCCAAAATTACTATAAGAATTATGAAAGAAAAGAATACTATAATAAGACAGATGATAAAAAAGGAATCTATTTAGATTTTTTGATCAGCAAAGACCTCTCAGGTGGTGACACAAACAAAAACCTTGAGGATGAAGCAGCAGCCATATGGAAACCTGGGGAAAGATCTCTATAGGAGGAGCAAACCATATGTCTCAAGGCCCAACACAGAAAGAGCAAGGTGTGTTTGAGAAACAGTAAAAAGACAGGTGCCTAGGGTGAGGCCAGAGATGTATGCAAAGGCCAGGTCAGATAAAGAACTACAGCAAGGAGTTTAGATTTTACTGTAAGAGCAAAGGCCAGGTCAGATACAGAACTAAAGAGTTCAGGTTTGATTGTAAGACAGTGAAAACAACAAAAGATAGGCATCTGCTTTGCTTTAAGAACACTGCTGCGTCCACTGTGTAGACAAAAGATTTGAAGAGGAAAAGGGTAATAGTGAAGACAGAAACTGTTCCAGAGGTCTGTTAGCTGATCCAGAATGATGGAGTGGAGATGGTGAGGCTGGATGCCACAGATGTTTTAGAGGGAAAATTAACAAGACATAATAATTAGCTCTAGGAAATCATAGGTGATTATGGTGCCATATAATTGTCATCTGTATGGGACAATTTTGACAGGAAGATGAAAAAGTAATAATATTTATGCATGGACAATAGAAGGTATGGTCACCCTCATATTTTTCAAGTTATTTGATAATATTATTTTTCATTAAAATGGCAACATTTGAGGAAGGAGAAAGTTTATGGGGACTTCAGCTAAAAATTATTGTCTGGGTAAACAAAATAGAAAGATCTAAAGTGCAAAAACACCAAGATGGGGACAACATGACAGGCTTTGGACTTCTCAAATACTTTGGAAAAAACCAAAATTTGACCAGGGGTTGAAACAGAGGGGCTAATATTCATCATCTGCTATCATTAATTACTAATTTTGGGGGATATGGGTTTATTATATTTGCCTTACATATTTTATATCTGAAAATAACACATTAAAAAGCTAGTATAGTTTTCTAATTGCTGAAATTAACATTTTAAGTTCCAGTAGCTTAATCTCCCAATAGTTTTAAAATGAATCATGATTCGTTAATTATAAATACTTAGAGATACTTAAAAGAAAATTGGAGATGCAAAGAATTTATTTTGCTGAATTTCTCTTGGAAAAAAAAACAAAGGGACTAATGGCAAACCTTATTCATACACTAAAAACTTTTAGAATAGAAAATATTGATGAGTTTTTGATGTAACTCAAATTTAAATGCCCACAGAGACTCAGAAAATCCCTACATCTATTTACTCAGATTGGACCTGAGTCTATTTTCATTCAATTTCTTAGCATTATTAATAGTGAAATATAAAGCCACGATGACTGACCTAAGTGAGCCAACAGACTTAGAGGAACTCATACATCACATAAGTTTGAATACAGATTACCAGGCAAGTGACTGTTATTTTGAGTTGTCAAGTTTGATAGGGTTTTTATGAGTGGCTCAAGAAATGAATTACTGAGGTTCATCTTTACAGAGAATTTGTTCACTGCAGCCTTAATATGAAAGTCAGATTGAAAATTCACATCCATAGCAGGTACAGTAAACGGAGTTTTTTCCATAGATTAGAAAATGGAATTATTATTACAAACTGTTTCCATTAAAAAATTGCTTTGATGTCAGAGCCCTGATAAGACCAGACTTATTTATTTACTTAAGTTTTACCTTCCTAATTCTGGATCATTGTTTAAGTGCTTAACAGTGTGCACATGTGCTGTTCTGATGGATTAGCGTGGGGAAGATATGGTATAGCTAATGAAAAGACGGTACAAACACTTAAAAGATACATAAAGATTTATGAACTGATAAGAAAACCTGTACCCCAAAAAAGTTGTATTATGCTGATTATGCTTAAAGGATTGTGGTTCCAAATGTTTCCTTTTTTCCTTTTCTGTTTGGAATCTTCTAGTATCTCTACACGACTAAAGAGATAACTGCATAAAATAATTTTCAGAATTACTTTGGTGCAGACTTCTTAATAATTTTTGCACTCTTCATCCATGAATAAAGTCTACAAAGGAGAGTGCACGAATCATTACTGTAGAGTCTGGAAATTTTGTGAACTCAATGCACCCACGTGAATGGTACCAAGATTAAGAAGCAACATTACCAGGAACCCCTTGCAGGCAGTCACATAACAAAGATTAACTGCTCTTTGACTTTTAATGTACTGAAGCCACATCTTCTATTTTCGAATTATATCAGTTCAGTTCAGTCGCTCAGTCCTATCCGACTCTTTGCGACCCCGTGAATCACAGCACGCCAGGCCTCCCTGTCCATCACCGACACCCGGAGTTCACTCAGACTCACGTCCATCGAGTCGGTGATGCCATCCAGCCATCTCATCCTCTGTCGTCCCCTTCTCCTCCTGCCCCCAGTCCCTCCCAGCATCAGAGTCTTTTCCAATGAGTCAACTCTTCGCATGAGGTGGCCAAAGTACTGCTGGGAATATAGGTAGTTTTAGTTTTTAGTTGTCATATGCAATGCTGCTGTGAACATTCTAATAAATTCATTTAGTGAACATATGTACACACTGTTGTTGTATATGTACTTAGATATGGAATTACTAGTGTATGCAAATAACTAAATAGTGCCAAGTCAGGTTTCAAAGTGATTTTATCAATTTATGTTCCAACAAACTCACCAACATTTGTCATTGGCTTCTGTTTCACTTTAGTGTAGTGGGAACATGCTACATTTACATTTTGAAATTTCTTGAAGATAAATGAATTTAAAAACCTTTACATATGCTTATTTGTCCTCTGAATATCTTTTAAAAGTCTTGTCCAAATTTTTTTTAAATTTTCTATTGGATTTCTGTATTTTTGTTATTGATTTTAGGGGTTATTTTTATATATATATATATATATATATATAGTAACAAATCATTTACAAATAAATATATTGCAAATACCTTATCTGACTCTGTGGGGCTGCCTATTCACTCTCTTACTAGAGGAATTTTATGTTAATGTAGTCTAATAAACTATTTTTATTTTGGTCATAAT
>NW_011494753.1:12935274-12948949 GCF_000754665.1 Bison bison bison | reverse complement strand
TTTGGTCATAATTGAAGCATTGTTCATATCATTTAAGAACATTTTGCATACTTCACGGGTTATAAAGATATTCTCTCAGGTTTTCTTCTAAGATATTTATTGCTTTACTTTTCACACTTAACTGTGCAATTCCTTTGGGACTGATTTTTATGTACAATGTAAGACAAGAATTCATTTTTTAAATATGGAAAATCAATTGACCTAGCACTTTTTATTGAACCGTCATTATTTCCTCACTACCCTGAAGTGTCATCTTTGTCTAAAAGTGAGTGCATATATATAGTGATCTGATCCTGCACTTTCTATTCTTTATCATTGACATTTACTCTATTATGCATGAGAAGAGGAGTTATAGAATTTTTAATAGCCTTTATGTTACTTGCTGTAATAAAATGCACAAAGTTTGAAAAGTAAAATGCAGTATAAAGCTAGAAGTAAATTTTATTTCCAGGCCTGTTTTTATTTCCTAAGTTTACTTTTCTGGAGGTAAATGTAGATACCGGCTTTGTGTATTTCATAGCATTTATTTTCCACACAAATTCAAATATATAAGTGCACACACCTCTATTTTTACACAACTAGCATAATAAACACATGGTTTCTCATCTCTGCTTTCCCCCACAGAGCAATAGAGCCTGATACTTCTTTCTTTCCCACATCAGATATGTGTCAGAGACAGAGGTCACCAAGTACTTCATCTACTCTCTCCCATTCTCCAGCCTGTTGCTATTATGCAGTTATCAAACTAGCTATGTCCATTAGGCATAGAATGGACAGAGTAGTATATTTTACTTCCTTGCCAAAGCTTAAAGAAGCTGGATAAAGATTCCATATAACCACCCGTTTGTTAAGTCAGTGACTAGGAAAGATATTTTTTCTAGATGGTACAATTCAGAGATGTTAAATACTGAAAATTTAAAGCATTGTTTAAAAAAATTAAAAAGGACCTAAATAAATGACAAGAGAGCCTTTGTTCTTGTATCTGAAGATATAATATCATTAAGATGTACTAGCAATAATCTCCAAATCAATCTACAGAATCAACACAATTCCTTTCAAAATCTCAGCTGCCTTTTTGTATGAATGGACAAGTTCATCCTAAAATTCATATGAAATTGCAAGGAACACAGATTTTTCAATAAAGAAGAATAAAGTTATAACATTAATACTCCATGATTCAAAACTTACCACAAGGCTATAGTTATCAAAGCAGTGTGGTGCTGGCATAAACAGATCTATAGATCAATGGAACAGAAACTAGAGCCCACAAATAAATACTTGCATTTATGGCCAAATGATTTTTGACAAGTATGTCAAATTTTGAGAAGTGTGGTCATCCAATGGAGAGTGAAAATCTCTTCAATGAATGGTGTGGGGACAACTGAATATCCACATGCAAATAAATAAAGTTGGATCCCTACTTCACTTAATCAAATTTGATCACAGACCTAAATGTAAGAGCTAAAAGTATAAAACTTTGGAAAAAAAATAGAAGTAAATTTTTCTCACCTGGTTAGGAAATGGTGTGTTAGATATGAAACCATAAGCACAAGCCAAAAAAAATAAATAAATAAAGATAAATAAGACTCATCACAACTAAGTTTTGTGTTTCAAAGGATATCATTTTTTTTTTTTTAAGTGAAAAGACAATCTGACAATCCACTGAAAGGGATAAAATAGTCCAAGTTACATAACTGATAAGACATTTGTATCCAGATTATAGTAACAATAATCACAACTCAATATAAACAGCAACCCAATTTAAAAATGAGAAGAGGATTTAAATAGACATTATTCCAAAGAAGATATATGACTATCCTCTAATCACTGTATGTGTATATATGTGTGTACTTAGTCACTCAGTCTTGTTCGACTCTTTGCAACCCCATGGATTTTAGCCTGCCAGGCTCTTCTGTCCATAGGATTTCCTAGGCAAGAATATAGTAGTGACTTGCCATTTCCTCGTTCAGGGGATCTTCCAGACCCAAGGATCAAAGCTTCGTCCCCTGGATCTCCTGTATTGTAGGCAGATTCTTTACTTGCTGAGCTATCAGGAAGACCCTCTTAAGCACATGAGATAATGCTTTACACCATTACTTAGTTGGGAAATGTATAATCAAAATTGCACTCAGATACCACTTTACATGTAGTAGGGTGGTTTAAACAAAAGACTATGTAGACTCAAGGTATGTAGGCGGTAGATGCCATATTGGTTATCCCTCTGCCTTATTCTAGCTCACTGGTATCTCCAGAAAAAAGTAAGAACTTTTAATAGGCCACTTATATCAATGGATGGATCAGCTAAACAGAAAAGTAATAAGGAAACATCAGCCTTAAATAACACATTAGGCCTGACACACTATATGTATATATGCAGAATATTCTATCTAATTGCAACATAATACATACTCTTCTCAGGTGCACATGGAACATTTTCTAGAATTCATCATATGTTAGACCACAAAAGAAGTCTTAATATAATGAAAATCATTATGAAATTATAAAAATCATATTAAGCTTTTTTTTCTGACCACTGTAGCATAAAACTACAATTACACAAAATAACTAGAAAATTCACAAACGTGGAAATTAAACAACATGCTACTATACAAATAACAGGTTAAAGAAAAAAATTTTTAAAGTAACTGAAACAAATTATAATGAAAATACAACATACCAAAACTTGTGAAATGCAGAAGAAACAGTTTGAAGATGGATGTTCATAATGATAAATGACAATCACTAGAAATAAGAGAAGTTTCAAACTACCTAGCTTTACACCTCAACAAACTAGAAAAATAAGAACAAATGAAGCCCAACACCAGGAGAAGGAAAAAAAAATAGCAAAGATTAGAGCATAAATTTAAAATAGATACTAAAAAGACAATAGAGAAGATCAGCAAAACTAAGAATGTGTTCCTTGAAAAAATAAAGCGACAAGCATGTAAAGTCAACAAGGCAAAAAGAGAGCATTCACATAAAATCAGAAATGAAAGAGGAGATGGTACAAATGATACCACAGAAATATAAAAGATCATAAGAACTATTCTGTACAATTTTATGCCCATTGATGGAATAAAGTAGAAAAAAATGAATAAATTCCTAAAGACGTACAAAGTAAGACTAAATCATGATGAAACAGAAAGTCTGATTAGACTGATTATTAGTAATGATATTGCATCAGTAATTTAAAAAAAAAGAAAACCCAGCAAACAAAAGTCTAGAACAAGACTGCTGCTTCACTGCTGAATTCTACCAAACATTTGAAAAAAGAGTATCAGTTCTTCTCAAATTTCCAAAAAATATAAGAGGGAATTCTTTCAAATTCAATTTTATAAGGCCTGTACTACCTTGATACCAAAAATGAATGTTGCAAGAAAAGAAAATTATAGGCCAATATTCCTGAGGAACACAGATGTAAAAATTCTCAATAAAATATTAGCAAACCAAATTCAAAACACATTAAAAGGATCATATACAACAATCAAGTGGGATTTATGCCATGAATGCAAGGACAGCTCAAATCAGTCAATGTGATAATAAATAAAATAATAAAATAAAGGATATAAATCACATGATCATCTCAATAGATGCGGGACAGCATCTGGAGTACACGCATTTAAAATAATTCTCAGCAAAGTGGGTACAGAGGGAATGTACCTCAACATCATAAAGGGCATTTCTTTCAAGACCACAGCTAACATTACACTCAATGGTGGAAAGCTGAAAGTTTTTCCTCTAAAATCAGGAATAAAACAAAAGTGCCTACACTAATTACTTTTATTCATTATATACTTGAATTCCTGGCCACAGTAATCAGACAAGGAAAAGAAATAAAAGTATCCGAGTTGAAAAGGAAAGAGAAGAACTGTGACTACTTGCAGCTGACAAGGTAACACAAGAGTGCCCATGTGGTTGGCGCCTGGTGTGAAAAATGAGTGAAGTGGTCAATAGGTAAAAAACAAAACGCTGCCAGAAAGCAAACGGCAATTACCCATTTTCATAAGAATGTGGACAAATTAAACAGGCACACTTTGGAAAACAGTTTGGCAGTTTTGCAAAAAGTGAAACACAGCAATTCCACTCCTAGGTAGAGTCTCAAGAAAAATGAAACCTTATTTCCACATAAATACTTGTACATGAATGTTCACAGCTGCTTTACTCATGCCTAGAAATTGAGGACAGAAACACAAAATGTGGCATATCTATATAATGGAATATTATATTTTTTATGAAATAAGAAGGTCTCATATCTTAATATTAAATACTATAAATGACCTCAAACTTTGTCCACTTGTAACTTCTGCCCTTTGGTATAGGAAAAGAGTGGTTATGGAAGTGACATATATTTAAGCAAGCACTTTGATGTATGGAGGAGTAAAATATTTTCTGAGGTTGTGCCATAACTCTGCAAAACAGTGGTCTTAACAATCGTTTATGAAATCAAATAAAAAGTAGCATTTTAAAATTTTATAAAATCATGCTCATAGGCACATAAGAGACTAGATTATGAGAAGCAACGAATATAGAAGTTTTGCAAGTCGTTTGAGTTGTATTAATGATGAGTTTTAAAGTGCCCTCTTTACAGTGCTTTTTCAATATAACATACAATATATTATAATGTCTGAAAATTAAGCAGAATGTTTATACGTGGTGCAAGACTCTTCCCTTTTCACAATACCATATATTGTCTATCATCATTTTATTTCAAGAGTTTTATAAATTAAATCAATAAATAAAAGCATTTTCAGCAGAAAAAAAAATTGATTTCTTTTGGGTAAATAGCAGCCTCTTTGGAAATAGCTAAGAATGAACCTAAAGAGACATAAAAATTGTAACAGTATGCTAGTGTCTATGGTATATGAAAATATAGTTATCAACTGCATAAAATGTAGATCCAGATAAGTGGAAAATTTTTAATGATTACTTTTCCCCCTACACTTCTGTTTGTTCAAATAATGGAGACATGGTGCAAAATCAGACAAATGAACATGGGCTTCTCAATCTAACAGATTTAAATAATTTCTTACCCCACCACTTACAGATTGTAATACCTTCAGAAATTTCTTCTCTCAGTTTATTATTAATATTAATAAAAGTGAAGACAATAACATATATGTCTCAAGGCTTCCCAGAAAGCTGAATAAGATTAAATGTGAAAGTGAAAACATCTAGGACATTATTAGCTATGTTTTCCCATTAAAGCACATAGAGGAAACAACATGTCTTAAAAGCACAGTCTGTCCATTCTGCTATAAAGCTTGTTTTGGAAATGCAAATTTATTTCAACACCTGGGAACAATTTGAGCATAAAATACATTTTGAACTTACTTATACACAGTTCCTGGAGAAGGAAATGACAACCCACTCCATTCAGTATTCTGCCTGGAAAATTCTATGGACAAAGGAGCCTAGCAGGCTACACAGGGTTGCAAAGAATCAGACACAACTGAGCACACACACACCCATACATAATTCCATCTATGATGAATAGCAGATGAATGCATAAAAGTGCACCCAGCTGAAACCAGTAACACAGGAATAATATCTCCCATCCCAAACACACCTTGTGTGTGAGTGTGTGTGTGTGTGTATGTGTGTGTGTATGTGTGTGTGATGAGGAATACCCATCTACATTTTGCATTATGACTTCTTGTCTGATCTCAGAAAGTCTCCTTCTATCACTTATTGATGTCTATAACTCAAATGCTGCAACCCTTCCTGTGACCACTTTCAGAAGAAAACTTCATGTCTTTTTCAAGGCAAAGTGACCTATTCATTGTAGTATTGTGCATTTTCTTAGCAGTTTGACATGTGTAAAACTGTTCATGTTTTTATCATGGCCCATCTTCATGTGTATGTGTGTGTCTGTGAGTCCATATGTGTCTTAGTCTATTCAGACTACTATAACAAAATACCACATATTGAGTAACTTACAGAAAACAGAAATTTGTCACAGTTCTGGAGGCTGGAATTCTAAAATCAGGGTGCCAGTGTGGTCGGCTTCTGGGAAGGCCCCCTTCCTGGTTTTAGACGGTTACTTCTCACTATGTCTTACATGGTGGAAGGGAAGAGGGGTGATTTCAGGCCTCTTTTATAAGGGCACTATTCCCATACATGAGGGATTTGCCTTCATAGTCTAATCACCTTCCAAATGCCCTACCTCCTAATTCCATCACTTTGTGGGTTAGGATTTCAACATGTATAAATTTTAGGGAGACACAAACATGAGTAATGTGTCACTAAAGAAGTTTTTGAATGTTGTGTCCTTAACTCTATTTTTTCCGTATGGTATATAGTCTTCATTTTACTATTTTGTATAGCACGGTAATTTTTAGAATGCATATGTCATATTGTAAGATAGCAATGGCCCATAGCTATTATATATACTATCAATATTCAATGCTTTTCCAATTTTTCCTATCTCTACAATGAATTTTTTTTTTCACTTAGCAAATATATCATGGAGACATGAATACCTTAAGTTTAGAGTTAAAAAGATTGATTTATCTATGCATTTCTTGAATAATCTCCAATAGACACTTCTTAATTCTCATGGAATATGATACTCCATTATTTTAAATGTTGAACACAAATAAACAGCTTTAATAGACACATGTCCATGCTAGTTAAGCTTTCTGATTCTAAAACTTGTAGCAGATAACTCTTCATTTGAGATCATTTTCTTTAGTAGAACTTGATCATAAGTATCTCAGTAAATAAATGCATGTTGTAGTCATCTCAAAATAAGGTAGATTAATAACACTAAGGAGGACTTTTTGTTTGTTTCTAACGGAGTTCACTTTCCAAGTATTCAGTATGATTTATAATAACTTGCTTATAATGTTGAAGACGTTTCATCATTGATTTTTCCATTTTCTTATTTGTTGTTGTCAGTAGTATTAAAACTCAAAGTTTGATATGGATCATAAAACTTTCCAAGAAAAACCAGGCTGGTATATCTATCCCTACAACATAAATACAAGATCAAATGATGAATGCTTGTTGATTTGAACATCTTGAACAGGGAGTAGAACAATTGCTAGAGGAATGCTTGAGGCTAAGTCTGTGTATTAGGAAATGTTTACACCACAAAGATTTTTGCAGTAGTTTCAAAATTCCTTTTTTGTTGCACTCTGACAAATACTAGAAATGTTTTCTCTTTTCAGCTGAAAATGTCTGTAGATCAGAGTTTTCTTCCTGTTTTCAAGCAAGTCTGATTCCTGATAGAAAACTTTCTATGAAGCGTGACTATTTTCCTATTACTGGCTTTTCTTCACAATGAGTTTTTATCTTATCATTCATCTTCTAAGTGAGGCAGACAAGTAAATCAGTAATAAGTATTATGATAAATTTTTCTATTGGGTAATACAGAAAAACATTGGAGAAGCATGTGGCACTGGTATGTGGAATAACATGAAACATTGATTGTCATCAAATGCAATTTGATTTTCTTTTGCCATCTCATTAAATTTTATTCAGTGGAGGTAATCGTACTCTGCCATTAGATCTCAACTCTGGCAAGCTCATAACTTTTCTGTCCACTGTTAAATAACATACAGTCCTATCATCCCATTAAGTAAGACACAGTCTCAATTTTAAATTAAAAAAAAAATTAGAATGCCAAGCCCTATGTAATAATTAAAGCTTAAAACTTGACAAAACATTATATATTTTACTTTCTTTGCTTGGGCCTGCTTCAGACTGGAAGCCTGATGTAAGAAAGATGAATATAAGGGTTATATATTATATGTTGATATGTTCAGTCTCTAAGTCATGCCTGACTCTTTGCAACCTAATGGACTGTAGATCTCCAGGCTCCTCTGTCCATGGGATTTTCCCAAGGGGATCTTTCAAACCCAGGCTTTGAAACTGGGTCTCCTGCATTGCAGGTGGATTCTTTACCACTGAACCAGAAGTGAAGCCCAGTTCTTTATTTTTGTGGGAAATTTTTATACACCTTGTATAGGTCCCTTCTAGACTTGTCTTTTTCCAAATTTCCTTAGTCCAGGCATCTAAAACCCAAGTACTTTATCCTGAGGTCTTTTTAGCCATCAAGTAGCTCTACTAAAGGACTTCCCAAGTGGTAAAGAATCTGCCAGCCAAGCAGGAGACGTGGGTCGGGTCCCTGGGTTGAGAAAATCCCCTGGAGAGGAAATGGCAACCCACTCCAGTATTCTTGCCTGGAGAATTTCATGGATAGAGGAACTGGTGGGCTGTACTCCATGGGGTCACAAAGATTTGGACACAACTGAGCAACTTAGTACAAGTAGTATGTAGCTCCACTAAAAAAAGAATCGAGATAATTTCACATGGTTCTCTCTCCCACAGGGCACACATCTACTCCATAGTTAATCATCACATACTCCTTGCCTTCCTCAACTCGACACCACAGAGCAGCACTCTGTTGGCTCCCTTATCAAAGCAGCTGGTCAGCCTTTCTCTGCCTTCTTGATTTTCTTGGGCAGCAGGCAGTATTCAGTCCAATATTCACCTTCAGTTTCAGTTCAGTTGCTCAGTCCTGTCCAACTATTTGTTACCCCATGGACTGCAACATTCCAGGCCTCCCTGTCCATCACCAACTCCTGGAGCTTACTTTAAATCCTGTCCATTGAGTCAGTGATGCCATCCAACCATTCATCCTCTGTCATCCCCTTCTCCTCCCACCTTCAATCTTTCCCAGCATCAGGGTCTTTTCTAGTGAGTCAGTTCTTCGCATCCGGTGGCCAAAGTATTGGAGTTTCAGCTTCAACATCAGTCCTTCCAATTAATATTCAGGACTGACTTCCTTTAGGATAGACTGGTTGATCTCCTTGCTGTCCAAGGGACTCTCAAGAGTCTTCTCCAACACCACAGGTCAAAAGCATCAATTCTTTAGTGATCAGCTTTCTTTATAGTCCAGCTCTCACATCCATACATGACTACTGGAAAAACCATAGCTTTGACTAGATGGACCTTTGTTGGCAAAGTAATGTCTGCTTTTTAATATGCTGTCTAGGTTGGTCATAACTTTCCTTCCAACGAGCAAGCATCTTTTGCCAAATTGCCAATATCCACCTAGGAATCTCAAATATTAGTTTGTTACCATCTTATGCTCTGTATATTACTTCTACAAGAAACACATTTCAAAGCTTCACAAGGCTGTTAAAGGCACAGAGATTTTTTTTAAAAAGTCTTATTTTGACCTATATAATAGCTTTTGAGCAGCTTTTCCTTGAATTAATGTGCTTTCCTGCAATTCACTACCCCTTTTTCATATTCTTTAAAATCTAGCTCTAGATTTAAGATCCCCAGCAGGTTCTTGTCTTAAGTCAGTTAGCATTCCCCAGTGTCTGAACAAGGAATTCTGTGTGATGAATACTGTGGAATACAAAGAAAGAGAAAGAGTCCATGCAATGAAATTTATAGATTAAAAAACTCAAAATGGTTTTGAAGCCATTTTGTTATTATTGTTGTTGTTTAATAGTCTAAAAGAAGAGACTGGAAAGATGCCTGTGCTGTGCTCAGTCGCTAAATCATGTCTAACCCTTTGTGATTCCTTGGACTGCAGCCCACCAGGCTCCTCTGTTTGTCAGGTTTTCCAGGCAAGAATACTGGAGTGAGTTGCTATTTCCTTCTCCAGAGGATCTTTCTGACCCAGGGACAGTACCCACATCTCTTGCATAGTAGGTGTTTTTTTTTTTAATTTTATTTATTAATTGAAAGAAAATTGCTTTATAGAATTTTGTTTTTTTCTGTCAGACATCAACAAGAATCAGACATAGGTACACATATGTCCGCTCCCTTTGAACCTCTCTCCCATATCCCTCCCCATCCCACCACTCTAAATTGTTACAGAGCCTATGTTTGAGTTCCCTGAGTCATATAGCGAATATCAGCTATCTTTTTTACATATAGTATTGTAAGTTTCCATGTTACTCTCTCCATACATCTCATCCTCTCTCTCCTCCCCCCCACCGTGTCCATAAGTCTGTTATCTATGTCTGTTTCTTCATTGCTGCCCTGGAAAAAAATTCATCAGTGCTATCTCTCTAGATTCCATATATATGTGTTGAAAGTGAAAGTGAAGTCACTCAGTCGTGTCTGACTCTTTGCGACCCCATGGACTGTAGCCCACCAGGCTCCTCCGTCCATGGGATTCTCCAGGCAAGAATACTGGAGTGGGTTGCCATTTACTTCTTCAGGGGATCTTTCCAACCCAGGGATCAAACCCAGGTCTCCTGCATTGCAGGTGCTTTAACCTCTGAGCCACCAGGGTTAGTACACCATATTTATCTTTCTCTTTCTGACTTACTTCACTCTGTACAATAAAACTCAATACCAGAAAAACAAACAACCCCATCAAAAAGTGGGAAGAAGACCTAAATAGTAGGTGAACTTTTTACCACTTAGCCACCAGGGAAGCCCCAGAAAGATGTCTAAATACCTATTAAAATATTCTAATACACCCGAACATTGACAATAGACTTGAAACTCACATTACCACAATTTAACTGCATGCCTTGGTTAAGAAAATTAAGCAGAAGAAGTGGAAAAAACAATTGATATCCTCATTTATAAACAATAAAATGGACTTTTATCCCTGCATGAATTATCTGTTGTTAAGGGGTTTAGTTACTCTCTGTCACTGGTTGTAGGGCCACCTCAGTTCTTTCCACTCCACCTTTTTGTAGGACCACACATGAAAACTCCCTTTCATCAGAGTGAACAAACAAGAAAGCAAGATACGGAGAGATAGGGGAATAAGAGAGAAGTCAGTCTTTGTAACCTACTCTTGAAAGTGACATCCCATAATTTTTATCATATTCTATTAATTATAAGCAAATCATTAGGTCCAGTAAACACTCAATAGGAGATGACACAGAGCATGAAAAATGGGAAATGAGGTTATTTGAAGTCATTTTGGAAGCTGAAATCACAATTCTCTCCCTGTTTTAATATTCTTTGATCCAAAGACTGCTTGCTTTCTTAATAATGATACAGTATCTACTGAAAATTAACAATACCATAAATTCCAATTTATAGTAATGATAAAACTCCTACTGGCCAGCTGCTGCTTTATAATAAATGTTTAGCTAGGAAGAGTTGCAAATTTTCTAATTTTGTTGACCAGTCAGAACAAGCCAATGAGAAAAACTCACATTTTCCACATACTCTAATAATTAAACTCTTTTACCCAGGGTCACAGGCATGAGATATAAACATGAGGAAAAAAGAAAGGTAAAAGTAAAGCAAAAGTAAATGGGGGAAAGCAAAATAATGATAGTGATTTTTCTCTTTTACAACTATTCTGGGCTTCAGAAAAGACAAAAAATTGCAAGAGAAAAAGGAGACATGCTAGAATGATAGGGAGACAAGAAGTCCAGAACATTTTAAAGCTGATTATAAATGGGAGACGAGACAAGCTGCATAGGAAGAACTATTAAGGCCAAGACTAAGCCATAGCTAGCCTTGAATATGTGTCTTAGTTTTATTGCTGAAATTTTAAGTCGCTCAACAAAATAATACATTTATTTGCCATTCTGGAAACACAAGTATTTTGATGATTACACACACACACAAAAATCCACACTGTGTAAGAGTGAGAATTTTGCTGTTTTAAAATTAATCTTTAAAAGTCAGATGCTAAGCTTTGACTTGCATAAACTTCATGAAAAACAGCTGTCTATGAGAACATTCTTAATCTAGAAGATACATACTTTTTATATACTGATTAAATAAGTTATGATTATCTCAGTGAGTTAATTATCACAAGATAAATGAGCAAATTCAACTTCTCACCACAACTGTTACACAAGTTTAAGTAAATAAATATAATTCTCAAAATCAAACACCCTAACAAATGCTGCTTTTTACAAATATATGAATAGTTTCAAATATACCAGTTATTAATCTTTGAAAGTTAACTATATGACATCTATTCAAAGTCACAGGAAAACATATCCTATTTTTAGTAAACAAATAGAAACCTATCTACATGATGAAGAGCCACAAAAAGTATACATTATTGTCCTTTTTTTGAATGTAGGCAAATATTTGCTGACCTTTAAGGCTTTTCTGTGCAAATCACAAGGACAAAGCTAGTGCTCTGCATTCTAACTAGGATTTTGTCAACAACCTCTTTGTTCCCAATGATTTAACTAATTGTAAGGAACATGTAGCTAGTAATTTGATGTTCATTATGATTATTTTTGCAAACATAAGTGAAAATATATGTGAAAATTGAAGATGAGGTGGCAGCTCAAGATGGCCAAGCAGGAAGATCCTGAGCTCATCTCTTCCCATAGACACACGAAAACTATAACTACATGTAGAACAACTATTTCTGAAAATGACCTGGAGACTATCAGAACAGATTTTCCATAACTAAGGAAAAATAAAGAAAAGGGCATATTCATTTGGGTAAGAGGAGCAGAGAGGGGGTCTAGTCAGAACCCACACTGAACTGCAGTGACAAATGAACAGGAGAGATATTACAGAGTATCCATGAACAGCTAAGGAGCCCCACATCAAGTCCCCCTGCACTGGACATAGAAGCCCCCAGAAAAATCTGAATTTGGCTTTGAAAACCACTGGGGCTAGGGAGGCCTGAAGTGCTGCGATTCATGGAGTTGCAAAGAGTCGGACATGACTGAGAAACTGAACTGAACTGAACTGGGGCTTACATCCAGAAGAACCAGAAGGCTTGGGAAACTGGGACTCCACTCTTGAAGGGTTCAAGCATAAAGTCCCTCCCTCACAGTCCCAGTGTACAGGCAGCAGCTTGAAAACTATGTGGGTCATACAAAAGGCAGAATCATTACTAAATTCAGGTTGTGTGCTAGAGGGCCAGGATCTGGTGGAACATTCTCTGGGAATAAAAGCATTAGCAGGCACTTTTTTTTTTTTTCCCCTAATATAAGACTTCTTCCACCTAGTTGTCCTGGTATTGGCCAGTGCCTTTTTGGCCATTCTCTGTCAACCTTGCTAACATCTGGTGTTCCTCTGAGAAACACACCCACCCAATTTGCTCACCCCAGCTAGCTCCTCCAAAGAGGCTTCCACCTGACACCACCAGTGGGGTCTGTGCCAGGCACTAGCACACCTCCAAAGCAGCCACAGTTCCACAAAGAGAGCCCCCACCCCACCTGGAAGATGGCACTGGATGGCACCAGTGACCCTCCAAATCAGCTCCCACTCGATAGGGCCAGTCCTGCACACCATGACACGTGCACCATCTGTGGCCAGATCTGTCAGCCAGTCAGTCTGGGGTCACACCCACAGCAATCATGGCCCAACCAAAACAGGAGGGTCAGATCAGATCAGATCAGTCGCTTAGTCATGTCCAACTCTTTGCGACCCCATGAATCACAGCACGCCAGGCCTCCCGGTCCCTCACCAACTCCCAGAGTTCACTGAGACTCACGTCCATTGAGTCAGTAATGCCATCCAGCCATCTCATCCTCTGTCATCTCCTTCTCCTCCTGCCCCCAATCCCTCCCAGCCTCAGAGTCTTTTCCAATGAGTCAACTCTTCGCATGAGGTGGCCAAAGTACTGGAGTTTCAGCTTTAGCATCATTCCTTCCAAAGAAATCCCAGGGCAGATCTCCTTCAGAATGGACTGGTTGGATCTCCTTGCAGTCCAAGGGACTCTCAAGAGTCTTCTCCAACACCACAGTTCAAAAGCATCAATTCT
>NW_011494753.1:12891086-12935082 GCF_000754665.1 Bison bison bison | reverse complement strand
TTTCCCATGAAGTGATGGGACCAGATGCCATGATCTTCATTTTCTGAATGTTGAGCTTTAAGCCAACTTTTTCAGTCTCCACTTTCACCTTCATCAAGAGGCTTTTGAGTTCCTCTTCACTTTCTGCCATAAGGGTGGTGTCATCTGCATATCTGAGGTTATTGATATTTCTCCCGGCAATCTTGATTCCAGCTTGTGTTTCTTCCAGTCCAGCGTTTCTCATGATGTACTCTGCATATAAGTTAAATAAACAGGGTGACAATATACAGCCTTGACGTTCTCCTTTTCCTATTTGGAACCAGTCTGTTGTTCCATGTCCAGTTCTAACTGTTGCTTCCTGACCTGCATACAAGTTTCTCAAGAGGCAGATCAGGTGGTCTGGTATTCCCATCTCTTGAAGAATTTTCCACAGTTGATTGTGATCCACACAGTCAAAGGCTTTGGCATAGTCAATAAAGCAGAAATAGATGTTCTTCTGGAACTCTCTTGCTTTTTTGATGATCCAGCGGATGTTGGCAATTTGATCTCTGGTTCCTCTGCCTTTTCTAAAACCAGCTTGAACATCAGGAAGTTCACAGTTCACATATTGCTGAAGCCTGGCTTGGAGAATTTTGAGCATTACTTTTTTCAAGGGATATCTGTGGAGCATCTGGCTATAGTGCCCAAAGTGGGATCGCGCCCATGGGCCCTACAAGATACATTCAACATAAGGTCCGTCTTTTAAGACCTGCAGATACAGATGATATACCTGAAACACAGAAACAAGAAGATAGAAAAAAAATGAGATAAACAGAAACATTCTAAATGAAAGAACAAAACAAAGCCTCATAAACAGAACTAAATGAAACCTTGCCAGATAAAGAGTTCAAGGAAATGGTCATAAAAATGTTAACTGAACTCAAGAGAAGAATGAATGAACTCAGTGAGAACTTCAACAAAGTGATAGAAAACATAAAAATGAACCAAATAATACAGTAACTAAAATGAAAAAATATACTATAGGGAATCAACAGCAGATTAGAGGATGGAGAAGCATGGATCAGAGATCTGGAAGATAGGGTAGTGGAAATCACTCAACCGACACAGAAAAATAAAAAAAAAATAAAATGAGGATAGTTTAAAGGACCTCTGGAATAAGAGCAAGCATACTAACATTCACATTATAGGGGTCCCAGAAGAAGAAGAGAAAGAGAGAGAGAAAGGAACAGAAAACCTACTTGAAGAAATAATGGCCAAAATCTTCCCTAATCTGGTGAAGGAAGCAGATATCTAAGTCCATGAAACACAGAGAGGTCCAAACAAGATGAATCCAAAGATATCCACACTGCTGTTGTTTTTGTTCAGTTGCTAAGTTGTGTCTGACCCTGTGACCCCATGAACTGCAGCACTTCAGGCTTCCCTGTTCTTCACTGTCTCTTGGAGGTTGCTCAGACTCATGTCCATTGAGTCGGTGATGCAATCTAAACATCATCCACTACTGCCCACTTCTCCTTTTGCTCCAATCTTTCCTAGCATCAAGAGCTTTTCCAGTGAGTTTGTTCTTTGCATCAGGAGGCCAAAGCTTCAGCATCAGTCCTTCCAATGAATATTTTGGGTTGATTTCCTTTAATATTGACTGATTTGATCTCCTTGCTGTCCAAAAGATTTGCAAGAGTCTTCTCCAACACCACAATTCAAAAGCATCAATTATTCAGTGCTCAGCCTTACATGGTCCAACTCTCACATCCGTACATGATTTGACTGTACATAGCTTTGACTTTATGAACCTATGTCTCTGCTTTTTAATATGTTGTCTGGGTTTATCATAGCTTTTGTTTCAAGGAGCAAGTGACTTCTAATTCTATGGCTGCAGTCACCATCCACATTGATATTGGAGCCCAAGAAAATAAAGTCTGTCACTGTTTTACTTTTTCTCCTATTTGCCATATGGTGATGGGATTGTATTCCATGATCTTAGTTTTTTGAATATTGAGCTTTAAGCCAGCTGTTTCACACTCTTTGTTCACCCTCATCAAGAGATTCTTTCATTCTTCTTCCCTTTCTGCCATTAAGGTGGTATTATCTGCATATCTGAGGTTGTTGATATTTCTCTTGGAAATCTTGATTTCAGCTTGTAATTGACCCAGCCTGGCATTTTGCATAATGAACTCTGCATAGAAGTTAAATAAGAAGGGTGACCATATATAACCTTGCCATACTCTTTCCCCACTTTTGAACCAGTCCATTGTCCCATGTCTGGTTCTACTGTTGCTTCTTGACCTGCATGCAGGTTTCTAAAGAAATAGGTAAGGTGGTCTGGTATTCCCACCTCTTGAAGAATTTTCCACAGTTTGTTGTGATCAATATAATCAAAGGCTTTCACATAGTCAATGAAGCAGTAGATGTTTTTCTAGAATCCCCTTGCCTTTTCTGAGATCAAACAAATGTTGGAAATTTGATCCCCAGTTACTTTGCCTTTTCTAAACCCAGATTGTACATCTGAAAGTTCTTGGTTCACATACTGCTGAAGCCTAGTTTGAAGGATTTTGAGCATAACTTTTCTATCATATGAAATTAGCACAATTGTATGGTAGTTTGAACATTCATTGGCATTGGCCTTCTTTAGGATTGGAATGAAAACTGACCTTTTCCAGTCCTGTGGCTACTGTTGAGTTTTCCAAATTTGCTCATATGATGAGTGCATGCTAAGACACATTATAAGTAAAATGTCAAAAGTTAAAAATAGAGACTCTTAAAAGTAGTAAAAGAAAAACAACTATTTACATACAAGGGAACCCTCAATACTATCAGCTGATTATTGAGCAGAAATGTTATAGGCCAGAAGATACTGGTATTATATATGTGTGTGTATACATATACACATATATTTATATACAGATATGTTCAAAATACTGAAAAGAAAAGAAAATGATAACCAAGAATATTCTACTTAGGAAGATTATGATTCATTATTGAGGGGAGAGAAAGAAGTTCCCAGCAGATAAGCTGAAAGAAAGGAATTACATAATGATAAAGGCATCAATCCAATAAGAGGACACACACTTCTAACTATCTATTCACCTAATATAGAAATACTTATATATATAAAGTATATATTAACAGATATCAAGGGAAATACTGACAGTAATACAAATATAGTAAGAAACTTTTACACCCCACTTAAATCAATGGACAGAATACCCAGACAGAAAATCAAGGAAAACTGGCCTTAAATTACACATTAGACAAGATTCTACTCCAAAACAGTAGAATACATATACTTTTCAAATACAAGTGGAACATTCTCCAGCACAGATCATATGATAGACACAAAACAAGTCTCAATAAATACAAGACTGAAATTATATCAAGCATCTTTCCTAACCACAATGGTGTAATACTAAAAGTCAATTATGAGAAGAACAGAAATATGCAGATGCTAAACAACATACTACTAAACAAACAATGGGTCAACAAAGAAATCAAAGAGGGAATCCAAAAATTGCAAGAAACAAATCAAAATGGAAACACAGCTATGCCAAACCTATGGGACAGAGTAAATACAGTTCTAAAGAGGATAGTTTTTGATGATATAAGCCTGCCTCAGAAAACAGTAAAGAACAAAAACCCCAACAAACCTAACCTTAAACTTAAACGAACCAGAAAAAGAACATACAAACCCCAAACTTAGAAGAAGAAAAGAAGTAATAAAGATTAAAGCAGAAATAAAACAGACTTTAAAAAGCTATAGAAGAGATCATTGAAACTAAGAGCTAGTTCTTTGAAAAGATAAAACAAAATGGGTAAAACTTTAGTGAAACTCATCAAGAAAAAAATAAGTAATGGGGCTCAAATAAATAAAATCAGAAAGGAAACAAGAGAAATTACAATCAATAGCACACAAAGGAACATAGAAGATTCCGACAATGGCATGTCACTAAACTGGAGAACCTGGAAGAAATGAAATAATAAACCTCCAAGACTGAATCAAGAAGAATCAGAAAATCTGAACAGACCAATCTTAGTTATGAAGTTGAATCAATAATCAAAAACCTCCCAACAAATAAAAGTCCATGACCATATGACCTCATAGGTAAATTCTACCATATGTTTAAAGAAGAGTAAGTATATAACCTCAAACTGCTCTAAAATACTGAAGAAGATGGACTTTCAAAATCATTCTATGAGGCCACCATCACCCTAATACCAATACCAGAAAAAGAGAATATAAAAAAATTACAAATCAATTACCCTAATAAACATAGATGCAAAAGTATTCAACAAATATTAGCAAACCAAATTCAACAATACTTTAAAAACATCATACAACATGATCAAATGATATTTATTCCAGTGATGCAAGGTTGGTTGAATATTCACAAACAATCAATGTGATATACCACATTAACAAAATAAAACATAAAAATCATATGATCATCACAATAGATGCAGCTTCTGACAAAATTCAACATTCACTTATGATACAAAGTCTCCTCAAACTAAGTATAGAGGGATGTACATCAACATAATAAAAATCATATATAACAAGCCCACAGTGAACATATACTCAACAATGGAAAGCTGAATAAGATGAAGATGCCCACTCTTGTTATTTTTATTTGATATAGTATTGGAAGTCCTAGATACAGCAATCAGACCAAAGAGAGAGAGAGAGAAACATAGAAATGCATCCAAATTGGGAATGAAGAAGTAAGACCCACAGTGGTAGATGACATGATGTCATATAAGGAATACCCTAAAGACTCCAAAAAAAAAAAAAAAAACCTGTTAAAACTAATAAGCAAATACAGTATACTTTTTGCAGGATAAAAAAAAAATCAATGTGTAAAAGCTTATAGTGCTCCAAAAATGAAAAACAAACCATCAGGAAGAGAAATAAAATAATTCCATTTACAAGTACTGAGGAATAAATTTAACCACGGAGATGAAAGATATGTACAATGAAATACATTAATTTTAAAAGCACCAATACAGTATACTAACGCATATATATGGAATTTAGAAAGATGGTAACAATAACCCTGTGTACGAGACAGCAAAAGAGACACTGATGTATAGATCAGTCTTATGGACTCTCTGGGAGAGGGAGAGGGTGGGGAGATTTGAGAGAATGGCATTGAAACATGTATAATATCATGTATGAAACGAGTTGCCAGTCCAGGTTTGATGCACGATACTGGAGGCTTGGGGCTAGAGCACTGGGACGACCCAGAGGGAGGGTATGGGGAGGGAGGAGGGAGGAGGGTTCAGGATGGGGAACACAGGTATACCTGTGGCGGATTCATTTTGATATTTGGCAAAACTAATACAATAATGTAAAGTTTAAAAAAAAAAGTTGGAGAAAGCACAGATAAATGGAAATAAGTAGCAAGCTTGTGGATTGGAAGAATTCATATTGTTAAAATACTAGAACTACTTAAAGCAATCTATAGATTCAATGTGATCCCTCTCAAAATTCCAGTGGCATTTTTCACAGAACTACAACAAATAATCCTAAAATTTGTATGGAACCGCAAAAGATAAAATATAGTGAAAACGATGTTAAGTAAGTAGGACATGCAGGCATCATGCTTCTTGATATCAAAATATGCTACCAAGATATAGTATGGTATTGGCACAAAGAGAGAGCTTAGACATAAACCCACATTTATATGACCTATTAAATTACCACAAAGGAGGGGAGAATATACAGTGGGGAAAAATAGTCTGTTCAAAAAATGGTGTTTAGAAAACTGATCAGGCTTCACAGCTATATGCAAAAAAATTAAAACTGAAACACTTTCTTACACCATATTCAAAAATAAATTCAAAGTGAATTAAAGACTGAAATCTAAGGCTTGATCCATAAAACCCCTACAATAAAACACAGGAAGTTCATTCTTTGACATCAGTGTTAGTAAAATTTTTGGATCTCTGACCTCAGGCAAGGGAAACAAAAGCAAAATTAAACAAATAGAAACATCAAACTAAAAATCTTTTTCACAGAGAAGGAAACTACCAACAAACTGAAAAGTTACTAAATGGGAAGAGAGATTTGCAAATGATGTATCTGATAAGGCATTAATATCCAAAATAGTAAAGACCTGACATAACTCAATATCAAAAAAGCAAACAAACTTGGACTAGTAATCTATTTCACATATGGTAATATACATGTTTTAGTGCTATTGTCTCAAATCATCCCACCTTGCCTTCTCCCACAGAGTCCAAAATTCTGTTCTTTATATCTGTGTCTCTTGAGAATTCCATTACAGAGGAGCCTGGTGGTGTACAGTCCGTGGGGTCACAAAGAGTCAGACACAACTGAGCACATACACAGTACTCAATGCTCTTTTTCAAATTGAGTTGTTTTTTCTGTTGTTGCCAAGTTTGATGCGTGAAACAGAGCACTCAAAGCCAGCGCACTGGAACAACCCAGAAGGATGGGTTGGGGTGTGAGATGGGAGGGGGGTTAGGGATGGGGGACACATGTACACCCGTGGATGATTCATATCAATGTATGGCAAAACCCACCAAAATATTGTAAAGTAATTATCCTCAAATTAAAATGAATAAATTAATTTAAAAGAAAAAAAGGGGGAAGAACCCCACAACAATCCAAATAAAAGGTGGGGACCTGAATAGACATTTTACCAAGGAAAATGTGAGATGGCCAACAGGCATGTGAAAGGATGTTCAACATCACTATTCACTAGGGAAATACAAATCAAAATTACAGTAAGATACCACTTCGTTCATACCTGTCAGAATGGCTATTATCAAAATGAGAAAATCAATAAGAAAAAAAGACAAGTGTTCTAAAGAATGTGGATAAAAATCAACTTTTGTGCACTATGTATGGGAATGTAATCAGTACAGTCACTATGAAAAACAACATGAAGTTTCCTGAAACATTTAAAAACAGAACTAATAATATGGTATATCAATCCCACTTCTGAGTATTTCTCTAAAACAAGAAAAACACTAATGTAAAACAATATATGCCTTTCATGTTTAAAGCAGCCTTATTTATAGTAGCCAAGATATGGAGGAAACTTAAGTGCCTGTTAAATGAATGGATAAATAAACTGATCAAAGGAATATTGGATATAATAGAATATTATTCAGCCATAAAAAGAATGAAATACCCCCATTTGTTACAAGATAGACTAGATGGTTTTATGCTAATGAAATTATTCAAAGAGAAAAAAAATACCTTATGATTGACCTTGTAAATGAAATTTAAATAGCAAAACAAAACAGAAAGAGACTCATAGATAAAGAGAACTGGTAGTCACCAGAGGAAAGGGTGATATGGAGTTGGGCAAAATAGGTGAAGCAGCTTTTGTTCAGTTGCCTAGTCATGTCTGACTCTTTGTGACCCTATGGACTGCAGAACACTAGGGTTCCCTGTCCTTCACCAACTCCTGGAGCTTGATCAAACTCATGTCCATTGGGTCAATTATGCCATCCAAACGTCTCATTCTCTGTCATCCCCTTCTCCTACTGCCTTCAATCTTGCCCAGCATAAGGGTCTTTTCCAAAGAGTTGGCTCTTCATCAGGTAGCCAAAGTACTGGAACCTCTGCTTCAGCATCAGTACTTCCAATGAATACTCAGGATTGATTTCCTTTAGGATTGACTGGTTTGATCTCCTTGTAGTCCAAGGGATTCTCAAGAGTCTTCTACAACACCATAGCTTGAAGGCATCGATTTTTCAGGGCTCAGGCTTCTTTGTGATCCAGCTCTCACAGTTCAGTTCAGTTCATTTCAGTGGCTCAGTTGTGTCTGATACTTTGTGACCCCATGGACTGCAGCATGCCAGGCCACCCTGTCCAAAACCAACTCCCAGAGTTTATTCAAACTCATGTCCACTGAGTCAGAGATGCCAAGCAACTATCTCATCTTCTGTCATCCCCTTCTCCTGCCGTCAATCTCTTCCAGCATCAGGGTCTTTTCAAATGAGTCACTTCTTTGCATCAGGTGGCCAAACTATTGGAGTTTCTTCAGCTTCAGCATCAGTCTTTCCAATGAATATCTGGGACTGATTTCCTCTAGGATGGACTGGTTGATCTACTTGCAGTCCAAGGGAGTCTCAAGAGTCTTCTTCAACACCACAGTTCAAAAGCATCAATTCTTAAGTGCTGAGCTTTCTTTATAGTCCAGCTCTCGCATCCATACATGACTACTGGAAAAACCATAGCTTTGACTAGATGGACCTTTGTTGGCAAAGTGATGTCTCTGATTTTTAATAAGCTGTCTAGTTTGGTCATAATTTTTCTTTCAAGGAGCAAGCGTCTTTTAATTTCATGGCTTCAGTTACCATCTGCAGTGATTTTGGAGCCCCCCAAAATAAAGTCTCTCACCGTTTCCCTGTCTATTTGCCAAGAAGTGACTGGACCAGATACCATGATCTTAGTTTTCTGAATGTTCCGTTTTAAGCCAAATTTTTCACTTTCCTCCTTCACCTTCATCAAGAGGCTCTTTAGTTCTTCTTCACTTTCTGCCATAAGGGTGGTGTCATCTGCATTTCTGAGGTTACTGATATTTCTCCGGGCAATCTTAATTCCAGCTTGTGCTTCATCCAGTCCAGCATTTCCCATGATGTATTCTGCATTTAGTTAAATAAACAGGGAGACAATATACAGCCTTGACATACTCCTTTCTTGATTTGGAACTGGTCTGTTATTCCATGTCCAGTTCTAACTGTTGCTACTTAACCTGCATGTGGATTTCTCAGGAGGCAGGTCAGGTGGTCTGATATTCCCATCTCATTAGGAATTTTCCAGTTTGTTTTGATCCACACAGTCAAAAGCTTTGTCATAGTTAATAAAGCAGAAGTAGATATTTTTCTGGAACTCTCTTGATTTTTCAATGATCCAGTGGATGTTGGCAATTTGATCCCTGGTTCCTCTGCCTTTTCTAAATATATCTGGAACATCTGGAAATTCATGGTTCAGGTACTATTGAAGCCTGGAGTGCAGAATTTTGATAATTACTTTGCTAGCATGTGAAATGAGTGCAATTGTGTGGTAGTTTGAGCATTCTTTGGCATTACCTTTCTTTGGGATTGGAATGAAAACTGACCTTTTCCAGTCCTGTGGCCACTGCTGAGTTTTCCAACTTTGCTGGCATATGGTGTGCAGCACTTTCACAGCATCATCTTTTAGGATTTGAAATAGCTCAACTGGAATTCCATCACCTCCACTAGCTTTGTTCATAGTGATGCTTCCTAAGTCCCACTTGACTTCACATTCTAGAATTCCTGGCTCTAGGTGAGTGATCACACCATCGTGATTATCTGGGTCGTGAAGATCTTTTTTGTACAGTTCTTCAGTATATTCTTTTTTTTTTTTTTAACTTTACATAATTGTATTAGTTTTGCCAAATATCAAAATGAATCCACCACAGGTATACATGTGTTCCACATCCTGAACCCTCCTCTCTCCTCCCTCCCCATACCATCCCTCTGGGTCGTCCCAGTGCACTAGCCCCAAGCATCCAGTATCGTGCATCGAACCTGGACTGGTCTTGCCACCTCTTCTTAATAGCTTTTGCTTCTGTTAGGTCCATACCATTTCTGTCCTTTATTTGCCTATCTTTGCATGAAAAGTTCCCTTGGTATCTCTAATTTTCTTGAAGAGATCTCTAGTCTTTCCCATTCTGTTGTTTTCCTCTATTTCTTTGCATTGATTACTAAGGAAGGCTTTTCTTATCTCTTCTTGCTATTATTTGGAACTCTGCATTCAAATGGATACATATTTCCTTTTCTCCTTTGTCTTTCACTTCTTTTCTTTTCAAAGCTGTTTATAAGGCCTCCTCAGACAATTTTGCCTTTTTGTATTTCTTTTTCTTGAGGATAGTCTTGATCCCTGCCTCCTGTACAAATGTCACAAACCTCTGTCCCTAGTTCTTCAGGCAGTCTGTATATCAGACCTTATCCCTTGAATCTGTTTCTCACTTCCACTGTATAGTCATAAGGGATTTGATTTAGGTCATATCTGAATGGTCTAGTGGTTTTCTCTACTTTCTTCTATTTAAGTCGGAATTTGACAAGAAGGAGTTCATGATCTGAGCCACAGTCAGCTCCCAGTCTTGGTTTTGCTGACTGTACAGAGCTTCTCCATCTCCGGCTACAAAGAATATAACCAATCTGATTTCGTATGGACCATCTGGTGATGTCCATGTGTATGTACACAAAGCCAAATTTGCCCATTACTCCAGGTGCTTCTTGACTTCCTACTTTTGCATTCCAGTCCCCTATAATGAAAAAGGACATCTTTTGGGGGTGTTAGTTCTAGAAGGTCTTGTAGGTCTTCATAGAACCGTTCGACTTCAGATTCTTAGGCATTAGTGGTTGGGGCATAGACTTGGATTACCTTGATACTGAATGGTTAGACTTGGAAACAAACTGAGATCATTCTGTCTTTTTTGAGATTGTATCCATGTACTGCATTTTGGACTCTTTTGTTGCCTCTGATGGCTATTCCATTTCTTCTAAGGAATTCTTGCCCACAGTAGTAGATATCATGGTCATCTGAGTTAAATTCACCCATTGCAGCTCATTTTAGTTTGCTGATTCCTAAAATGTGGATGTTCACTCTTGCCATCTCCTGTTTGACCACTTCCAATTTTCCTTGATTAATGGACCTACCATTCCAGGTTCCTATGCAATATTGCTCTACAGCATCAGACTTTACTTCCATCATCAGTCTTATCCACAACCGGGTGTTGTTTTTGCTTTGGTTCTGTCTCTTCATTCTTTCTGAAGTTACTTCTCCACTGATCTCTAGTAGCATATTGGGTACCTATCAACCTGGGGAGGTCATCCTTCACCGTCCTATCTTTTTGCCTTTTAATACTGTTCATGGGGTTCTCAAGGCAAGAATGCTGAATTGGTTTGCCGTTCCCTTCTCCAGTGGGCCACGTTTTTTCAGTCATCAGAGGAAAGGGTGATAGGGAGTTGGGCAAAACAGGTGAAGGGCCTTTTGTTCAGTCGCTTAGTTGTGTCTGACTCTCTGTGACCCCATGGACTGCATCATTCCAGGTTTCCCTGTCTTTCACCATCTCCCAGAGCTTTATCAAACTCATGTCCATTGAGTTGATGATGCCATCCAACCATCTCATTCTCTGTCATCCCCTTCTTCTCCTGCCTTCAATTTTGCCCAACATCAGGGCCTTTTCCATTGAGTTGGCTCTTGACATCAGGAAGCCAAAGTAGTGGAACGTCTGTTTCAGCATCAGTCCTTCCAATGAATCCTCAGGGTTGATTTCCTTTAGGATTGACTGGTTTGATCTCCTTCCAGTCCAAGGGACTCTCAAGAGTCTTTACCAGCACCATAGTTTGAAAGCATCAGTTCTTCAGGGCTCAGCCTTCTTTATGGTCCAAGTCTCACATGACTACTGGAAAAACTACTGGGAAGAACCACAGCTTTGACCATATGTCTCAGGGGTTTAACGTACAGCATAATGAATATAGTCAGTAATATTTCTTTATATGGTGATGGATTGTTAGTAAGTTATCATGGTGATCAATTCACAATGTGTATAAAAGCCAAATCCCAATGTTGCACAACTGAAATTAATACAATATTGTATGTCAACTATAGTTTTTAAAAGTTGAGAACATATGTAACATCATAATAATTTTTGCTACTAGGGTTTTATAACTAGTTTGAATACTAAACAAAGCCTGATACATTCCTGAGAATGTAAAAAAGGAAAACAAATAGACATGTCAGATTTACCTTGCAGTATGATATCTTTATTTAAATATTCCTTTATTAATTTTAAAATGTGTTCTGAATACCCTTCATGTGACATGCTAGCAACACACGTGGTAGCAGTTCAGTTAAATCCCAAAAGTTGAAAAATTTTTGTCACCTGAAGAAAGATGGACTATGAAATTAGAGGAAAGCTTAGTCTGAGGTCCAAAGAATTTCTACACAGAGACCATGTGTTTGTTAAAGGGAAATTGTACTGTCTGTGAAGAAGAGGGAAGGGAGATTTGAAACCATGCCACAAGATGCCTAGATGGTGGCATTATATCCAGCAGAAAACTACAAGTAACTATAGTTATCATTTCCCATTTAATTGAGGCACCTCATTTACCCTGTCACTAATTGCATAAGTACAGCAAAAGATTAGAAATGCATTTTCATGTTTTTCCAGATCCAGAAACATCATAGTTCAGATGTTGTTAACATGGCTTAAATGTATTTGCTCATGTGCAAATTATAGCAAGGTCAGAATACCGCGTTAAGAAATAATTATATGCATGTTAGAATAATTTGAGCATTGTCTTTCTGATGAACATCTGATCTCAACAGGTCCCTCTGAGGAGAATATATTCCATTCTAGGTCACACCTGCCAAGGCTTCCACATCAAAACCAGTGCACCTGCCTCCGGTCCATCTCCCAGATACATTTTTAACACATCATCTGCCAGGGGGAAAAAGATCACATAACAGAAGCTCACTTCAAATGAAAGATTTTCTGCAGAGAGGATTGGGAATTATGCTGCCAGGCTGGCAGACAATATGGAAGCATAAATCTGAAACCTATTCTCTTATGTCATCTTGTTTGAGACACTTCTATTACCATTTCAACCCTGAATTCTATTCCTAAATCTGTGCATTAAGTTAATATAAATAAATAAAATCCAAGTATTTTTTAAATTAAAACATTTTTTCAACCAGATTTAAAATAGAATCTCAACCATATGGATCTATAGAATCACTGTGCAAAATTTTTCTTTTCACACAAAATATGGTTTTGGCTTCAGATGCACATATCTGTCATTAGCTTTGGCACTGTGTATTACTAGGCTGTTTCTCAACATGCTATAAAACAAATAAAGAGGTGCTGCTAACACAGTGTCACTTGTTCAAACTAGCAAAGGGCCAACAAATTGAAAGGATAAAAGATTGAATCATAATATATTTTGAGGAAATAATAATTTAATATATTCAAATACATAATTAATCTAAACCCATTAAGATATGACAACCATTCACTTTCATATTTCATGCATTCAATCCATAATTGGCTCAGAGAATATATTTTACAACAGTTTTAATAAAGTCATACATATATGGCACTGATAACTGCACTATATGCATTCTGCCCTTTCTTATTAACAGAGACCATTTCCCTCCTAGGAAGAAATGGAATGAAAAATATAGCTCCCATCTTCCCTTGCAGGTAGATTTGACTGCATAACTAGACTAGCTAATGAACCTCAACAGATGTTTGCTAAAGGATTCTGCACATGTTTTCTTTCCTAAGATCCTCCTCAACCCCTTCTCATGGATGCCCATATTGCTCCTTTTCCCTTATTTCTGCCTGGAACACAGACATGCTGGCTGAAGTAGAGGCAACTATAAAACAATGAAAAAGAAATTCAAGAGAGTCCCAGAGACTGTGATGTCCCCTGATAGCATAGAGAGTATTGCCTAGGAAAAGACTTCTTGCTGCATGAGAATAAGCCTACTGTTCCTTTTTATTCTTTTATTTTTTTCCCTTTAGTTCCTGAGGCACAAATACTAAGTGTGCAGTTTGATGGCTTTGTAGCATATGTATAAACCACCATCCACATCAAGATATGTGCGACTCTCAGAAGCCTCCATCCCTTCTCCAAAGGCAACTTCTAGTCTAATCTCTAAACCCAAATTTCTTTAAATCACTATTTAGTCAATTTACTGTTCAGTTCAGTTCAGTTGCTCAGTTGTGTCTGACTCTTTGTGACCCCATGGACTGCAGCACGCCAGGCTCGCCTGTCCATCACCAACCCTGGAGGTTGCTCAAACTCAGGTCTATTGAGTCCATGATACCATCCAACCATCTCATCCTCTGTCACCCTTCTTCTGCTGCCCTTAATCTTTCCCAGCATCAGGGTCTTTTCCAATGGATCAGCTCTGATGAGAACATCAGGTGGCCAAAGTATTGGAGCTTCAGCTTCAGCATCAGTCCTTCCAATGAATATTCAGGGTTGATTTCCTTTAGGATTGACTGGTTTGATCTCCTTGTAGTCCAAGGGACTCTCAAGAGTCTTCTCTAGCACCACAGTTCAAAGGCATCAGTTCTTTGGTGCTCAGCCTTCTTTACTGTCCAACTCTCACATTTGTACATGACTACTGGAAAGACCATGGCTTTGACTATACGGACCTTTGTTGGCAAAGTGATGTGTCTGCTTTTTAATAAGCTGTTTAGTTTTGTCATAGTCAAATATAATTATATTTAATTTTTTTAATAAGTAAATTATCTGTTGATATAGCTTAGGATTGTATTTGGTCCCCCTCATAATATGTTTAAAAGTTGACCTCTGATAAAAACTTTTTAATCCTACATAAAGTTTCCACATTTTGGGATCATATATTTTATAATTTTCTTTACCCCTCAATCTCATTTCTAATAATTTCTGTGAATATGAGCAAATATTATTTTCCTATTAGATACGGACAGCATATTAAAAAGCAGAGACATTACTTTGCCAATAAAACCTGGCTTGTCAAAGCCATGGTTTTTCCAGTAGTCATGTATGGATGTGAGAGTTGGACTTTAATGAAAGCTGAACACCAAAGAATTGATGCTTTTGAGCTGTAGTGTTGGAGAAACTCTTGAGAGTCCCTTTGATTGGAAGAAGTTCTTACCAGTCCATCCTAAAGGAAATCAGTCCTGAATATTCATCGGAAGGACCAGTGCTGAAGCTGAAACTCCAATACGTTGGTCACCTGATGCAAAGAACTGACTCACTGTAAAAGATCTGGATGCTTGGAAAGATTAAAGACAGGAGGAGAAGGGGACAACAGAGGATGAAATGGTTGGATGTCATCACCAACTTGATGGACATGAGTTTGAGTGAGTTCTGGGAGTTGGTGATGGACAGGAAAGCCTGGTGTGCTGCAGTCCATGGGGTCACAAAGAATAGGACAAGACTGAGCAACTGAACTGAATAGGTAAGAAGTTTTCTAAGCATGCTAATTTCACAGGACATAGTCAAGCACTGGCATTGTTAAATAAAATGGATATGTACAAATTAGGGATTTTGCTCTCCTCTTCTTGCCTTATTAACCCTTTTCCATCTAAAACAATGCCACAGTACTGCTCATCTCATCAGTTTGGGCAAGACAAACGACCCAGAAAAAAGTCGGACCAATGAAACTCAATCAATTTCCCAGATTCTATAGGTGCGAATTTGAAGTAGATAAAAAGTAAGAGCTTGCTGTGTCAATTTTTTCAAATCAGAGAGCAAAAAGAAGCTTTCAGGTGGACCTGGGTCAGATATTGAACCCTGCAGAGCCTTGATAGGTTACAGAGCAATAACCTACAAAAGCCATGAATACCAAACAAGTCAGGCCGACCAAACTGTGATGCCTGCGGCTCCCCCAGCTGATCTCTTCTAGCAGGTCCCTCTCTGGAGACAACAAAGGATATGAGGAAAATGTAGAAGAGACGCACTGCTTAGAAACTGACAAACATTTCAGATTAGACTTACTCTAACCCCCTAAACTTTTTAAAGATCTTTTTATGTGCTTCCTTCTGTATCATAATGATATAATAAATTTGTTACAAACTTCATGATTGTGAAAACCAAGGACTGTCTGATGTCTTAAATTAAGGTCCTGAAAGGAAAATATTGTCAACCCTTTTCTTTTCTCTTTTAATAAATGATTTTGTGCTCTCTGCTTTACTTTCAACATTTGTCCACATAAGGTCTGCGTCAATGATTTGAACATTTTTGAGTTGACAGAGGTGACAACAAACACAAAAATAGATTCAAGTTACTGAAACTAGAGAGATGATTAATTAATACTACTTTCCACTTTACATGGGCTCTAACACAAATTTTAACACAAAAATAGCAAAAATATTCTTTTGATAAAGATTAAGTCATAAAATTAAAGCAGGAAAAATACTCTTGAGCCTGACATCTATAGAGGTATGCAATTTTGGTTGTTTTTTTTCCTGAATATTACTGCAATAAGTATAAAGATCTCTAAACAGATTGTTCTATAAAAACTCAATATATCTTATCTCAGACATATAGATATTTGTCCATGGATATAAGAAGCCAGAGGATAAATGTGTACCATTTTATCCAAAAGTGTCAATTTTAATCCATGGAATATCTTTAAAATATCAGTATGCATTATGGAATGTAATAAAGTGTTAGTCTCTCAGTGGTATCTGATTCTTTGCAACCCCATGGAGTGTAGCCCACTAAGCTCTTCTGTCCATGGAATTCTCCAGGCAAGATTACTGGAGTGGGTTGTCATTTCCTTCACCAAGATTGTAACAAAAGAAATGCTATTATATATGGATGAGAAAATACAAATTTATTTAAATGCTTCAAGATAAAATAGTTTCTCAAGTAAACTCAACTATGAAACAAGTTTCAGTGGTTCTTTGATAGAAAAATTTAGGACCCATAGAAGGAAATACATAATTTATTTTTTAACAAAAAATAGGTCAATATTAAAAAAAATTAGAGTAAAATCAGCAGTTATAGTGAGGATGAAATAAATTCCTTGTAAATCATTCAAAAAGTAAAGTAATTTTCTATCTTCATGTTTTGCCAAATTTGAAAGTTTCTTTAATGTCTTATGTTATCTCAATCAAAGAACATAAAATATTTTTGTCATTAGCTTCTTGTCAAACCTATATTTGCTTCCTTAGGTTATACTTACTAACTTATACACATACTCAGATTTTGTTATTTAAAATATAGTTAGCAATCCCAAGGATGGCTGAGCCTGACGGGCTGCCGTCTATGCGGTCGCACAGAGTCGGACACGACTGAAGAGACTTAGCAGCAGCAGCAGCAGCATGCCTCAAAATAACCACTAATATTTCATTTTTATCATCGAGAAAACATTTCAATAAAATCATATAGATGCACATCAGCTTATACTGAGTTATGTTCACATCTAAGTTAGTTAATTAGTTCAGTCACTCAGTCGTGTCCCACTCTTTGCAACCCCATGAATTGCAGCACCCCAGGCCTCCCTGTACATCATCAACTCCCAGAGTTTACTCAAACTCATGTCCATCAAGATGGTGATGCCATCCAACCATCTCATCCTCTGTTGTCCCCTTCTCCTCCTGCCCTCAATCTTTCACAGCATCAGGGTCTTTTCAAATGAGTCAGTTATTTGCATCAGGTGGCCAAAGTATTGGAGTCTCAGCTTCAACACCAGTCCTTCGAATAAATATTCAGGACCCATTTTCTTAAGGATGCACTGGTTGAATCTCCTTGCAGTCCAAGGGACTCTCAAGAGTCTTCTCCAACACCACAGGTCAAAGGCATCAATTCTTCAGCACTCAGCTTTCTTTATAGTCCAACTCTCACATCCATACATGACCACTGGAAAAACCATAGCCTTGACTAGATGGACATTTGTTGGCAAAGTAATGTCTCTGCTTTTTAATATGCTGTCTAGGTTGGTCATAACATTTCCTTTAAGGAGCAAGCGTCTTTTAATTTCATGGCTGCAGTCACCATCTGCAGTGATTTTGGAGCCCCAAAATATAAAGTCTGCCACTGTTTACAGTGTTTCCCATGTTTCCCTATTTGCCATGAAGTGATGGCACCGGATGCCATGATCTTAGTTTTTTTAATGCTGAGCTTTAAGCCAGATTTTTCACTCTCCTGTTTCACTTTCATCAAGAGGCCCTTTAGTTCTTCTTTGCTTTCTGCTTTAAGGGTGTGTCATCTGCATATCTGAAGTTATTGATATTTCTCCTGGCAATTTTGATTCCAGGTTGTGCTTCATCCAGCCCAGTTTCTCTTGATGTACTCTGCATATAAATTAAATAAGCAGGGTGACAATATACAGCTTTGACGTACTCCTTTTCCTATTTGAACCGTCTGTTGTTTCATGTTCAGTTCTCACTGTTACTTCCTGACCTGCATACAGGTTTCTCAAGAGGCAGGTCAGGTGGTCTGGTATTCCCACAATTTTGCACAGTTTGTGGTGATCCACACAAAGGCTTTGGCATAGTCAATAAAGCAGACATAGATGCTTTTTGGAACTCTCTTACTGTTTTGATGATCCAAAAGATGTTGGCAATTTGATCTCTGGTTCTTCTGCCTTTTATAAATCCAGCTTGAACATCTGAAAGTTCACAGTTCACGTATTGTTGAAGCCTGTCTTGGAGAACTTTGAACATTAATTTACTAGTGTATGAGATGAGTGCAATTGTGCGGTAATTTGAGCATTCTTTGGCATTGCCTTACTTTGGGATTGGAATGAAAACTGACCTTTTCCAGTCCTGTGGCTACTGCTGCCTTTTCTAAATTGCTGGCATATTGAGTGCAGCAGTTTCACAGCATCACCTTTTAGGATTTGAAATAGCTCAACGGGAATTTCATCACCTCCACTAGCTTTGTTCATAGTGATGCTTCCTTAGGCCCACTTGACTTCACATTCCAGGAATCCTGGCTCTAGGTGAGTGGTCATACCATCGTGATTATCTGGGTCATGAAGCTCTTTTTTGTACAATTTCTTTGTGTATTCTTGCCACCTCACTTAATATCTTCTGTTTCTGTTAGGTCCATACCATTTCTGTACTTATTGAGTCCATATTTGCATGAAATGTTCCCTTGGTATCTCTAATTTTCTTGAAGAGATCTCTAGTCCTTCCCATTCTATTGATTTTCTCTGTTTCTTTACACTGATCACTGAGGAAGGCTTTCTTATCTCTCATTGCTATTCTTTGGAACTCTGCATTCAAATGAGTATATCTTTCCTTTTCTCCTTTGCTTTTCACTTCTATTCTTTTCAGAGCTATTTGTAAGGCCTCTTCATACAACCATTTTGCTTTTTCATATTTCTTTTTCTTGGGGATGGTCTTGATTCCTGGCTCTTTTACAATGTCACAAACTCAATCCATAGTTTATTAGGCACTCTGTCTATCAGTTCTAGTCCCTTAAATCTATTTCTCACATCTACTGTATAATTGTAAGGTATTTGATTTAGGTCATACCTGTATGGTCTAGCGGTTTCCCCTACTTTCTTCAATTTAACTCTGAATTTAGCAATAAGGAGTTCACGATCTGAGCCACAGTCAGCTCACAGTTTTGTTTTTGCTCTCTGTATAGACCTTCTCCACCTTTGGCTGCAACGAATATCATCTGGTGATGTCCATGTATAGAGTCTTCTCTTGTGTTGTTGGAAGAGGGTGTTTGCTATGACCAGTGCATTCTCTTGTTAAAACTCTATTAGCCTTTGCCCTGCTTCATTCTGTACTCCAAGGCTAAATTTGCCTGTTACTCCAGGTGTTTCTTAACTTTCCACTTTTGCATTCCAGTCCCCTATAATGAAAAGGACATCTTTTGGGGGTGTTAGTTCTAGAAGGTCTTGTAGGTCTTCATAGAACCATTCAGCTTCAGATTCTTCAGCATTAGTGGTTGGGGCATAGACTTGGATTACCTTGATAGTGAATGGTTAGACTTGGAAATGAACTGAGATCATTCTGTCGTTTTTGAGATTGCATCCAAGTACTTCCTTTTGGACTCTTTGTTGACTCTGTTGGCTACTCCATTTCTTCTAAGGGATTCTTGCACACAGTAGTAGATATCATGGTCATCTGAGATAAATTCACCCATTCCAGCTCATTTTAGTTTGCTGATTCCTAAAATGTGGATGTTCACTCTTGCCATCTCCTGTTTGACCACTTCCAATTTTCTTGATTCATGGACCTAACATTCCAGGTTCCTATACAATATTGCTCTTTACAGCATTGGACCTTGCTTTCATCCCCAGTCACATCCAGAACTGGGTGTTGTTTTTGCTTTGGCTCTGTCTCTGTATTCTTTCTGGAGTTTTTTCTCCACTGATCTCCAGTAGCATATTGGGCATCTACTGACCTGGGGAGTTCATCTTTCAGTGTCCTATCTTTTTGACTTTTCATATTGTTCATGGGTTTCTCAAGGCAAGAATGCTGAAGTGGTTTGCCATTCCCTTCTCCAGTGGACCATGTGTTTTCAGAACTCTCTACCAATGCCCATCCGTCTTGGGTGGCCCTACAAAGTATGGCTCATAGTTTCATTGAGTTAGACAAGGCTGTGGTCCATGTGATTAGATTGGGTAGTTTTCTGTGACTGTGGTTTTCAGACTGTCTGCCCTCTGATGGAGAAAGATAAGAGGCTTATGGAAGTTTCCTGATGGGAGACTAACTCAGGGGGAAACTGGGTCTTGTTCTGATGCAAGGGGCCATGCTCAGTAAATCTTTAATCTAATTTTCTGTTGATGGGTGGAGCTGTTTTTCCTTCCTGCTATTTACCTGGGGCCAAACTATGGTGGAGGTAATGAAGATAATGGTGACCTCTTTCAAAAGATCCCGTGCATGTACTGCTACACTCAGTGCCCTCAACCCTGCAGCAGGCCACCGCCAACCCACGCCTCCACTGGAGACTCCTGGACTCTCACAGACAAGTCTGGGTCAGTCTCTTTTGGGGTCACTGCAAAGACTGAGACAGAACTGTGTTTGAGCATCTCCTGTGGAGGTTTGGGTCAGCAGTGGAGTGCCACAGGCACAGGGGCTCTGGGTACAGCAGACCTGGGCATGGCATAAGTCCTCTTGGAGGGGGTTGCCATTAACCCCATCATAGACCTGCCAGAACTTACACAGGACTGGGAAACAGACTCTTGGAAGGCACAAACAGAACCTTGTGTACACCAGGACCCAGGAGAAAGGAGCAGTGACCCCACACCTAAGTTAACATATCATTTCTGAAGTAAATTCAATACAACAGTATTGATGATAAAGTAAGATTCTATGTGAGAACATAGTTTTGAAAACTATGAAGTGATATATTCATTTACTCAACACATCAACTTGTAAATGCCTACTATTTCTTTTTTAACTTCTATAAAATTAAAATGCTTCTATGATAAGATATAAAAGAATGCTTCACTGAGGAAATGACAATAGATCTGAGAGGATGACTAGTATTGACTATCAAGCTTTAGGCCCTTGCATAAGAAAGTGGCAGAGCTGACCAAATATAAAGTGATTAGTAAAAATAAACAAAATATATTTTATCACCAACAATGCTAAAACAGAAGCATTTGTAAAACCCATACCCATTCCTGAATATGCTAAGTCACTTCAGTCATGTCTGACTCTGTGTGACCCCATAGACGGCAGCCCATCAGGCTCCACCATCCCTGGGATTCTCCAGGCAAGAACACTGGAGTGGGTTGCCATTTCCTTCTCCAAACTGAATGAATAAATAAATAAATATATATATATATATATATAAATGACAACAAGAAGAAAAACAATAAATTACTTCCTAGTGATCATGAACAAGAAGTAAAATATCTTGGCTAGATTCATTCATGCTATAGTTTGGATGTTCAAAGGCAATTTTAAATCTTTTTTTTTTTAATCTTTTTAAAAGCATTAATTTTTTAATTGAATGATAATTGCTTTACAGAAGTTTGTTGGTTTCTGCCAAACATCAACAAGAATGAACCATAAATATACACATGTCGCCTCCCTCCTGGACATCCCTTCGCATATCCCTCCCCATCTCACCCCTCTAGGTTGTTATAGAGTCCCTAATTTGAGTTCCCTGAGTCATACAGCAAATTTCCATTGGCTGTCTATTTTACATATGGTAATTAAGGACAGAGTGAGATGTGTGGAGAGAGTAACATGGAATACTACAATTTTAAATATTATTAGTTTTTTCCCAATAATTTGATCTTTCTCTTAAGCCTTCACCTTGTTGAGTTGCAGGAATGCTTAATTGAATAACCATTTAGCAAAAACTGTCTTCAAATCTTATTAAAATGTTGTTATAATCATTATACTATTTTATAATTATAATAAATTAATAATATCATAATTAATGATTACTTTTTGATATTTTAAATAATTAAAGGAAACTTTTTAATCCTGTAAACCATTTTCAGATTAAAAATCAGTCTATTTCTTATGTTTCTATTTTTGAGAAAAGAAATCTTAAAATTAAAAGAATGGATAAATATACAGTAATATGTAGAAGTAAAAGTACCAAAACTAAGCAAGGCTTTCATTGTCTATTCTTCCTGTATTCTATGGGGCAGTATCTCTTGTATGCCCTCTGCTGGCACTCTTGCATTGAGGATGTAACTTGTGATCTCTTGGTCAGAGCCTGGGTAAGGGTACCTGGCTGACTCAGTGGTATCCTAACTCCTTGCAGTCATCTGAAATATCTGGGTCTGACTTATTAAGTCTCAGACTTATTAAGTGTCCCAGACAGGGTAATCTATGATATAGCCCTCAGGGCAAGGCAACTAAAACCCTGTCCTCAGGCCCTCCTTCAGCAAGCTCCCAGATGTGCTTTCTGTTTCTGATTCCATTCCATTCCTCAAGGAAACAAAGAGCGGCTGAGAAACATCCTGAAAGATGCAAACTTTTAGGAACTCCTTCTACCTGAACATTTGCTGTTAAATTTTCCAGGGTACCAATCTCTGCAACTCTACATTCAATCTTATTCTCAGTGATCTGATCAGTTTCAGTGGTCCTGCACCTTCTACAACCGGAGTTTTTGGTTTTCTGTTTCTATTTCCTGTATTGCATTGTTTTACTGTACACCACACTTCAAGGCACTGTTGCCAAAGATAAAAAGATCTTCTTGTCTACTTTTCAAGTATGGTCCTGCTCGCCTGACCACGGGAAAGATAGTGAAGTGAAGTCGCTCAGTCATGTCCGACTCTTTGCGACCCCATGGACTGTAGCCTACCAGGCTCCTCTGTCCATGGGATTTTCCAGGCAATAGTACTGGAGTGGATTGCCATTTACTTCTCCAGCAGATCTTCCCAACCCAGGGATCGAACCCGGGTCTCCCGCATTGTAGACAGATGCTTTACTGTCTGAGCCACCAGGGAAGTCCATGGGAATGATAAGTGAGCATTAAAAGAATTAGGAAAATCTTCTCTTAAGAAAATACCTAGGCTTTCAATGTTGTTATATTACTACCTAATCCTACTTTTGGAGAAGGCAATGGCAACCCACTCCAGTACTCTTGCCTGGAGAATCCCATAGACAGAGGAGCCTGGTAGGCTGCAGTCCATGGGGTCACTAAGAGTCAGCCACGACTGAGCGACTTCACTTTCACTTTTCACTTTCATGCATTGGAGAAGGAAATGGCAACCCACTCCAGTGTTCTTGCCTGGAGAATCCCAGGGACGGGGGAGCCTGGTGGGCTGCCATCTCTGGGGTTGCACGGAATCAGATATGACTGAAGCAACTTGGCAGCAGCAGCAGCAGCAATCTTACTTTTAAAGGTGAGGTTTTTTCCTCCTAAATTTCTAGGACAATTCCTAATTTTCCACTCACAAAACATATCCTCAACCCCAAGAAAGAAGTACTTAGACTAACTGAGGTAAATATTCTGTAGTCAGAAATGCCAATGGGAAAAACAAATTAATGATTATTTTAAAAGTCTTATCACTATTTCATATGCAGTTTTTTTAAATTAATTCTTATTGGAGTATAGTTGCTTTACAATGTGCTAGTTTCTGCTGTACAGAGAAGTGAATTAGATATACGCATATATGCAATTTTTATCCATACAATTATACTCTGAAAAGTCTATCCAAGAGAAACCCATGCTAAAATGACAGGACAAGTGTGTGCCATTCTTAAAACTGCATGGCAACAATATTAAAGTTCTAGATAATTATTGATTGCACACCTTGTGTCAACATAAGACAATATCTCTCAAAGGGATATTGTTAAGTGAAAAAACTACAAGTCATATTAGAATAATTATAGAATGATGAAATCTTTTTAAAATAAAAATGTTTATTTGAAGAGACACATACGCATAATTATGTTTATTAAATGTGCAGACAAAATACCAAGTTAACACAAACCAAATTGTTAACCATAGTCTGTGGTTGTGTCTGCAAACTACCAGTTAGGAGACTGACATTAGATAATCACTTAGTTTTCCTCCGTATAGCTTGATTCTTTTCAGAATATATTCACATATCAGCTGTACAGGGTTTTCATAAATGAAAAAAAGAGTATACTGAATTATTCAAATATACATTTAAATGATTAATAAGAAGGTTTTTGTGAAGATTCTGGAGGGAAAATTCCAGTCACTAAATGTGCTGGCATCAAACCTTTAGTAACATTTATATTTGAATCTCTGCTATCTGACAATTAAAACCTATTTGCTCAAAAAGAGAAATAGCACATAGCAAAGTGGTCTGTTGCTAGGATTCCAGATTGGATTAATGTAGAAAATGTTAAGGAAAATTGTACAAAAGCAGTTCTATTTACACAGCATGAAATACAGATTTTTCAAGCAGGGTCGGCTGACATAAAATGGAAGCTTCAAAAAAAAAAGAAAACATTTTTCACTTAAATGTAGTTGACAAGCAATTTGAGGGATTTTTTTTTTTTGGTTTTAAAGAAAATGTCTTTGAAAATTTAACCTTGATTTTAAGAAGCTCAAATGTCTGCATGTTGTGAATCATGAAACAAGTCCCCTAAAAAAGATATCTAAATCTATTTCAGGTGCTTTTTAATTTCTAAATTTTTTACCTTATATGTTAGAGGGGAAAATAACATTTTTTAAAAAAAATTTCCAAGACAATAATTTCAATGTTACTTTTAATATTTCCTTTATAGAGATTTTATCATTTATTGGTGAGTATGATTTTACTCAAAGTAGATAAACTGCTTTTAAAATGTGATGCTGAACAACTGTAAGACAGACTACAACTGGCATGCTGCTTTCTGCTCCTTTTTGGATTCATGAAATTATTTTAAATGTCTAGCAGGCACTTACTGATTTAGAAAATACCTTTTGATATTCATTTTGTGCATGCTATTTTATGTATCCTGATTGAGTTCTACTCTAATTAGTCAAGTGTAAATAATTTTAAAAATGCTATTTGATTACATCTTTAGCTTTCTTCTTTTTGTATACTTTGTAGCTCTTCTTTGATACACATATGTACAAATGCATGTATCACATTTCTTTTAATTAACATCTATTGAAAGATGCCATGAAAAATACATAAAGGTAAATGTTCAAAGAGGAACTTGTTCATAAATTGAAGTTTATTGCAATTTCAGTGAAATGTAGCCTATATAAAATTCTTAAAAAATAGTCTTGTTTATTTAATACAGATTATCATTTGGTTTAGAATTCTCATCGCTTTCTTTCCCTGGTAATTATTATTAATACAATCATTGCAATTTGATTTTTAACAAGTACATTTTAAGTAGTATATTAGATTTAAAATTAGTATTATTTAAAATCCAAAATCACTACAGATGGTGATTGCAGCCATGAAATTAAAAGGTGCTTACTCCTTGGAAGGAAAGTTATGACCAATCTAGACAGCATATTAAAAAGCAGAGACATTACTTTGTCAACAAATGTCCGTCTACTTAAGGCTATGGTTTTTCCAGTAGTCATGTATGGATGTGAAAGTTGGACTATAAGGAAAACTGAGCACTGAAGAAATGATGCTTTTGAACTGTGGTGTTGGAGAAGACTCTTGAGAGTCCCTTGAACTGCAAGGAGATCCAACCAGTCCATCCTAAAGGAGATCAGTCCTGGGTGTTCATTGGAGGGACTGATGTTGAAGCCGAAACTCCAATACTTTGGCCACCTGTGCAAAGACCCTGATGCTGGGAAAGATTGAGGGCAGGAGGAGAAGGGGATGACAGAGCATGAGATGGTTGGATGGCATCACCGACTCAATGGACATAAGTTTGGGTAAACTCTGGGAGTTGGTGATGGACAGGGAGGCCTGGCGTGCTGAGGTTCATGGGGTCGCAGAGTCAGACACGACTGAGCGACTGAACTGAACTGAAAATTATTAACATTCACTGTATATTCTTACTATATTATTCTTTTAAACCCGATTTTTTTTTCTTTTTTATGTTAAAAATAACCTTCACAGAATAACTGAAGGTACCTCTTTATTGATACTTTCTATTTTCATCTTGGTTCTTTGCCTAAAATTTTCTCCTTTAGATCATTTAAATTCAGGTTACTCTCAAATACTCTGTTTACACAATAGTTTCCTCGACAAGTATCATAAAAAAATAAATATATAAATAAAAACAAAATAAAGAAATCTATAGGCAACATACTTAGTTATTATTATTATTATATTAGAATTGGTATAGATAGAAAAATATATTTTTGCATAAGAAGAACTATCAATGGATCAATGTAATTTGCATCTAGATTGGAAGTTTGAGATTGACATGTACCCATACTGTATTTAAAATAGATAACCAATAAGGACCTACTGTTAAAAAAATAAATATTACGTATGTATCAAATAGAAGAGACAAAAACAGTAATTTTGCTTAATTTATGAAGGAATAATGAGTGACTATAATGATTTAAATGTCTGTTACTTAAAAATATTATGCAACAAGTGAAAATATAGCATGTTCAATTTCACTAAATAGGTTTTTAGCCAGATTTCTAACTTTGCATTTCATGAAAGCTTTTCATCATTTCCCCAAATCTTATGCTTTCCTTCCATTATCAAGCAATACAATCAACCAGTCTTACTGAAGAAATTTCTTTAGTTCACTTGGTCACACAAAAAGCATTTGCTAATCTCTTTATAGCTAGAAGTTATAAGGTGTAGTCACCCATAAACCTCTATAAGTATTTACTGTTTAAAAGCTATGATCACAGTTCTGTGTCCAAATAAACAGTTGAAGGATATAGGAGGCACTTAATTTTTGTACCTTAGACAATGAAATTCATTAAACTAAAAGCAGCCATCTCTGAACATCCTTCACCTCAACATTCAAATTATGTCAATTACAAATCAAATTGAATAAACAAGACTCCACATTAAAAAGTGTAATTTGAATTGCTTAATATATAAGGCAATTCTTATGAGCATTACTGGACTTCAAAATATGAAAGCTATTAAAAAGACATGATAAAAAATTTTTGGAATGGGTCAAAATAAAATAGAAACAAAACAATCCATATTATATCAGGAAATTTAATGCTATTCTTACTCCTCATGATCTTAGAGAAGAGACCAGGGTTTTATCTCAAATAAATCAACAAAAATGAATTCTAGGTATCAAATGAGCTAATTTTGTCTATTAAATTAAAATGCTTCAAATACTCTATAGTATTTTTATATTTTAGTTTCAGTTAGAAAATAAAGTTACATCAAATGGCAAAATAGCAAAGAAAACAGAAATGATAACTTTCTGCCAGTCCTGTGAACTGCTTTGTCAGATACCATTTTTCTTCACAATACCTACCAATTATCATTTTGAAAGTCTCTGCTCCCTTTTGAGTGAATAATTTCCCCTTCTCTAAGTAGCCCCCAAATTCCTAACAGCTTGTTGTGAAGAGTAGTGTATCACATCTTTGTTGGGATTCAGACAAAACAGACAAGGCCCTGAGTATCTTATTAAGAGACACAAATGAAACTCTTTAAATAACATTTTTATTACCTTCCCTACAGTTTCTATGAAAAAGTGAAGTATTATATTAAAATATGTTATTAAAAATATTTACATTCTCTATTTTATTGCTTTACAGATTTTGAAGTTTAAAAATCAAATGACATCCACAGTTACCATTCTTGTTGCATTATAGCCAACCCATAATGCACTTTTACTGTTTAGGTTTAAATTGAAATGCCAGCACATTCACAAAAATTACAAACACGTAATTAAGCTGGTTCTATATTAATGAATTACATTGCTTGAGGCATGCAGGTTTATGCTTATCAAAGGTGATATTTATCAGTTTACCTGACCACTGAAGATTATTAGACTCTTCTGAACTCAAAAGGCCCCAAACAGTATATCAGTATATGTCCATTTATTTACTGTAAAACATATCACTAGATGATTTACAATTTCAGTATATGTATATGTGTGTATACACACACACACACACATACACACACACAGTTTGAATCATATATGACTGTTTAGCAAACCACTTTAAATCTTCATATGGCTAAAAACATCAAGAGGGATACCTGGACTTCCTTATATTTCCTTCCCTTCAGATATTTTTGTTCTCGTTTCTCTCTCTAATCCCCATCTACTGCCTCCATTATACATATAAAGCTTCGTGCCATTTCAGAGGTCTTAGAGACTTCATTTTCTTTGATGATTTTTCTTTCTGTTCTTTGGATTGGATTATTTCCACTGATCTACATTACATTCACTGGTTTTTACTTTTGCCATCACAAAATTGCTGTTACACATATATAGTGAATCTTTCATTTCAACTGTTGTTCAAGTTAGAACTTTTCATTTGGCTCTATTTATTAATTTCCATTTCTCTGATATTTATTTGTTGAATCATTGTTTCCATAATATCTTTAAATTTTCTAAACACAACTTACTTATTTTCTTTGAATATATGTACAAGAGCTGCTTTAAAGTCTTTTTTTTTTCCTACTAAATCTAACATCTAGGTGTCCTAAAAGTCAGCTTTTATTGAGTGTTTTATCATCTATAGTGTGGGTAAAAATCTCCTTTGTCTTTCTTGCGTGTCTATTAGTTTTGGTTGAATATCAAATATTTTAGAAAGTAGTTTCTAGCAGCTTTGGAATGTGGTTTTTGTTATCACTGAGGTTTCTGTTTGTTTATATGTTCTGCTAGTTTGGTTAGACTTATATTGTGGTATTTGTTTCCCCTACATTGTTTCCTCCAAGCTGATGTCTCTCATCAGATTTTATAATTTTAATTTATATTTTTTAGCCTGGTTCATGAAGGATCAGACCTTTGTTTGCATAGTTTAATGGTCAGCAAATATTTCAGCAGACCTGTGATCAGATACTTCAAACTCTGCTGACGAAGCCATACATTGATTGAAGAAAGCATTCAAACTTGCAGCCATTTCTCAAGTATTACTTGAGTTTCATATTTTGTTGTGCCCTCTTGGATCTCTGCAACATACAAACAGTTAATCAGTTAGCCAGGGATCTGTGATGACATTATCATCATCCTATGGATTTCTTACTTCCAGATTCTTCCTATTAAATTTCTGGATAATCTAACAAATATCCCAAAATGCACTGGAAAACTTCAGGTTTTCCCTGTTTTGACTAGTGACACTGGTTTCTGTCCTTCATTCTAAATTGAATCCTCCACCTCTGGCAACTACAGATGTTTGCCATTCAGCCAAGAATCTAATGAGCTAATGGGAGAAGGATGGGATGGGGAACGTTGACAAAGACTGAACACATTTTTTAGACAAAGCTGCAAGAATTTTTAAGAAGAAGAATTATTTCATATTTTTATATTCCATTTATCATACATTTCAAGTGCCCTTAAATTATTGTTTTAAAAAGCTGCATCCCAGAGTTACTAGTTTTCTGCAGAAACTGTGACTTCTTCATATAGCCTTTAGCAGAAGTTGAAGACCTCTAAACTACTCACCTTAGATTCTTCTTTCCTTCCTTCTAAGACTTGTCTTGTGGCCTAACATACTGTTTGTTATGAAGAATATTCCATGTGCACCTGAGAAGAATGTGTACTCTGCTATTTTATACTGTTACATAAAATTGGTCTACCAGTCAGTTCAGTTCAGTACAGTCACTCAGTTGTGTCTGACTCTTTGTGACCCCATGAATTATAGCACGCCAGGCCTCCCTGTCCATCACCAACTCCCGAAGTTTACCCAAACTTACATCCATCAAGTCGGTGATGCCATCCAGCCATCTCATCCTCTGTCGTCCCCTTCTCCTCCTGCCCGCAATCCCTCCCAGCATCAGAGTCTTTTCCAATGAGTCAACTCTTCGCATGAGGTGGCCAAAGTATTGGAGTTTCAGCCTCAGAATTAGTCCTTCCAATGAACACCTAGGACTGATCTCTTTTAGGATGGACTGCTTGGATCTCCTTGTGTCCAAGGGACTCCCAAGAGTCTTCTCCAACACACAGTTCAAAAGCATCAATGCTTCAGTGCTCAACTTTCTTCACAGTCCAACTCTCACATCCATACATGACCACAGGAAAAACCATAGCCTTGACTAGATGGACCTTTGTTGGCAAAGTAATGTCTCTGCTTTTGAATACGCTATCTAGGTTGGTCATAACTTTCCTTTCAAGGAGAAAGCGTCTTTTAATTTCATGGCTGCAGTCACCATCTGCAATGATTTTGGAGCCCCCCAAAATAAACTATGACACTGTTTCCCCATCTATTTCCCATGAAGTATGGGACAAGATGCCATGATCTTAGTTTTCTGAATGTTGAGCTTTAAGCCATTTTTTCACTCTCCACTTTCACTTTCATCAAGAGGCTTTTTAGTTCCTCTTCACTTTCTGCCATAAGGGTGGTGTCATCTGCATATCTGAGGTTATTGATATTTCTCCCAGCAATCTTGATTCCAGCTTGTGCTTCTTCCAGCCCAGAGTTTCTCATGATGCACTCTGCATATAAGTTAAATAAGAAGGGTGACAATATACAGCTTTGACATACTCCTTTCCCTATTTGGAACCAGTCTGTTGTTCCATGTCCAGTTCTAACTGTTGTTTCCTGACCTGCATATAGGTTTCTCAAGAGGCAGGTCAGGTGGTCCGGTATTCCCATCTCTTTCAGAATTTTCCAGTTTATTGTGATCCAGTAAAAGGCTTTGGCATAGTCAATAAAGCAGAAATAGATATTTTTCTGGAACTCTTTTGCTTTTTTGATGATCCAGCGGATGTTGGCAATTTGATCTCTGGTTCCTCGGCCTTTTCTAAAACCAGCTTGAACATCTGGAAGTTCATGGTTCAAGTAATCCTGAAGCCTGGCTTGGAGAATTTTGAGCATTGCTTTACTAATGTGTTAGATGAGTGCAATTGTGCAGTAGTTTGAGCATTCTTTGACATTGCCTTTCTTTGGGATTGGAATGAAAACTGACCTTTTCCAGTCCTGTGGCCACTGCTGAGTTTTCCAAATTTGCTGGCATATTGAGTGCAGCACTTTCGCAGCATCATCTTTCAGGATTTGAAATAGCTCAACTGGAATTCCATCACCTCCACTAGCTTTGTTCGTAGTGATGCTTTCTAAGGCCCACTTGACTTCATATTCCAGGTGAGTGATCACACCATTGTGATTATCTGGGTCGTGAAGATTTTATTTTGTAAAGTTCTTCTGTGTATTCTTGCCATCTCTTAATATCTTTTGCTCCTGTTAGCATAAGGAGGTTTGTGACACTGTACAGGAGACAGGGATCAAGACCATCCCCATGGAAAAAAAATGAATAAAAGCAAAATGGCTGGCTGGCGAGGCCTTCCAAATAGCTGTAAAAAGAAGAGAAGTGAAAAGCAAAGGAGAAAAGGAAAGATGTAAGCATCTGAATGCAGAGTTCCAAAGAATAGTAGGAGAGATAAGGAAGCCTTCCTCAGCAATCAAAGCAAAGAAATAGAAGGAAACAACAGAATGGGAAGGACTAGCGATCTCTTCAAGAAAATTAGAGATACCAAGGGAACATTTCATGCAAAGATGGGCTTGATAAAGGACAATTGGTCTATAGTGTTTTTCAAATGCTCTATTTCCACTTTGATATTCTCTCTGATTGTGCTATCCACTATGGAGAGTAGGACATTAGTTTCATACTATTATTGTAGAGCTTTTTTTCTTTTCCCTCCCTTCAATTATGTTAATGTTTAATTCACATTTTTGGAGTCCTGATGTTTCATGCATATATTATTATAGCCTTCCTGGTGAATTGACACTCATCATTATACAATGTTCATCTTTACTTTTTGTAAAAATTTTTTATCTAAAATTTATTTTGTCTGATATTAAAATGGCCATCCCTGTTCTCATTCTCTTTTTTTTAACTACTTACAGGGAATATATTTTCCATCTTTTCACTTTCAACCTATGGTTTTCTTAGATCTAAAGTGTGTTTTGTGTGATAACTCTGGATCCTGAATCTTTATACATTTTTGCCAAACTATAGTTTTGATGGCAGGGTTAATACATTTAATTACTGATGAAGAAGCACTTACTTTTATCATTTCCTTTGTTTCCTGTATTATTTATAGCCTCTTGGTTTCTTTCCCCTCATTACTGCTGTCTTGTGTATCTAGTTGACTTTTTGTAGTGACATGTTTGGATTTCTTTCTTATTTCTTTGTGTTTCTGTGTGTGTATGCATATACATAAGTTTGTGGTTTCCACAGGGTTTAGATGACATCCTAAAGTTATAAAAATCTATCTTAAATTGATACCAACATAGCTTTTATTTCAGTTCAATCACTCAGTCATGTCCGACTTTTTGCCACCCCATGGACTGCAGCATGTCAGGCTTCCCTGTCCATCACCAACTCCTGGAGCTTGCTCAAACTCATGTCCATCCAGTCAGTGATGCCATCCAACCAACTAATCCTCTGTCATCCCCTTCTACTCCCACCCTCAATCTTTCCCAGCACCAGGGTCTTTTCCAATGAGTCAGTTCTTCGCATCAGGTGGCTAAAGTATTGGAATTTCAGGTTCAGCATCAATCCTTTCAATGAATATTCAGGACTGATTTCCTTTAGGATTAACTGGTTTGATCTCCTTGCAGTCCAAGGGACTCTTAAGAGTCATCTCCAACACCACAGTTCACAAGCATCAATTATTCAGCACTCAGCTTTCTTTATAGTCCAACTCACACATCTGTACATGACTACTGGAAAAAAAACATAGTTTTGACTAGATGGACCTTTGTTGGTATAATAATGTCTCTGCTTCTTAAAATACTGTCTAGGTTGGTCATAACTTATCTTCGAAGGAGCAAGGGTCTTTTAATTTCATGCCTGCAGTCACCATCGGCAGTGATTTTGGAGCCCCCCAAATTAAAGTCTCTCACTGTTTCCAAAGTTTCCTCACCTATTTGCCATGAAGTGATGGAACCAGATTCCATGATCTTAGTTTTATTTATTTATTTTAAAACATAGCTTTAATGGTATACAAACATCCACTTCCTTTTAGCTTCACTCTTTCACTTTCTGTTATTGATGTCACAAAACACTTATTTATATGTTATGCAATTATAATGTAGATTTTTAAAATATATATTTGACTTTCACATGCTATAAAAAATAAAAAGTATAGTTTAAAGCCAAAATTATAATAACACTGATTTTGCATACATCAATGTACTTAATTTGCTTCAAATTTCTGCCTAGTGTCCTTTTATTTTGATTTAGATTCATATTAACATTTCTTGTACGGACGATCTAATGGTAATGGACTTCCTCAGCTTTTGTTTATCTAGGAATGTCAAATATCTCATTTTTGAAGGAGAATATGCCAGAGATATAGTTCCTGACTGCCAGTATTTTTCTTCCAGCATTGAAAAAATGTCATCCCCCTAAATTTTGGACTGCAAGATTTCAGATGAGAATCCATTAATAATATCATTGGGAATCGGTTATATGTGATTAGTCACTTTTTCCCCCTGCTTTCAATATTCTTTTTGTTGTTGGCTTTTGGCAGTTTGATTACAATGTTTATTGGTATGGGTTTTCAGATTTATTTTACTTGGGATTTGTTATGTTTCTTGGAAACTTATGTTCACAAATTTCATTAAATTTGGGAAGTTTCCAGTCATTATTTCTTCACATAATTTTTCTGTTTCTTTCTGTATCATTTTTCCTTCTGGTACTCCTATAATGTGTGTAGTAGTCTGATTGATAGTGTTGTTGTTGTTGTAAGATCCCTTAAACTCTATTAACTTTTTTCTTTTTTTTTGCTTTTTGAACTCAAAAATTTTAACTAATATGTTTTCAAGGTTTCTGACTTTCTTTTGCATGTGCAAGTCTGATGATGGACACCACCACTACGTTTTTCAATTATTATATTTTTCATCTCCAAATTTGTGTTTATTTTTATTATTTCTCTTTGTTGATATTCTCATTTTGTTCACAATTTTTTAAAAAATTTCTTTTAATCCTTATGCATGTTTCCTGTTAGCTCTTTAAGTGTTTTAAGGGAGTTGTTCTTAAGTCATTGTCTAGTATGTCTAGTGTCTGTTTCCTCACTGACTATTTCTAAAGATTCATTTTGTTCAATTGAATGGGCCATGTTTCCTTGTTCCTTTCTTTGCCTTATAATCTTTTGTTGAAAATTAGACATTTAAGAAGTAACAAACTCTCCCAGCCTTTGCAGTCTGGTGTGAAGAACTTTATTAATTAATTGAATCTTAAGTTTCAAGATTAGCCTGATATAAAGGTGCAATTTCTTCTCAGGTGTAATATACATATCCATATATTCTATCTGGATATGTATGTGTGTGTGTGCGCACACAGTTTTTTCCAGTTTCCCTCAGCTGATTTAAAAAGACAGAATTTCCCAAAGAGTTTCACCCAGCATTTTTTCAGGGTCCTAAATGATCTATTGTATTCCTCTGCTCATTATCTCTTGTCCCTAAGGAGCTGTTGAGTCTTCAGTCCTTCAACTTTTATGTTCTGTACTATCCACCATCCCTGTATTACTTCTAGTCTGAGATTTTAACAATGCCATTCCTACCTGACCTCCACATAAGGAAGGATACATACCAGTCCCTTAGAAAGCCCACAGACAGGTCCGAATATTACAAACCCTGCAAACATTTTCTGGTCTGAGGGAAAGAATCTCGATTCGAGCCACTTCTTCACACTTATGTAGCACCGAGGAAGCAACGAAGCAAGGCAAATAAAAATGCTCTGATATTTCCTACCATTTTTAATATTACTTTGTCTTCTTTGGGCATTTGCTTAGTTGCTGTAGACTTCTGACTGGTTTCCAGAGCTCCTATAAAGTTATTTTAGTCAGCCTGTGGTTTTCTATTTGACGTTACTGTTTGGAAATGATCCTGGAGCTTCCTATCAATTTAGTATCTCAAAGATAATCTAAGACACTGGAAAAAGATATAGTATCTTCTCATCTACACTGGTTACTATAGGTCTGATTCTCTAGGCATTTAGCGTGTATTCTCCTCAGCCCTGCAAAAAAGCACTTTAGTAAAGCAAAACAATCTCTCAAGTATTACTTTGCATGGGGGAATTCAAACTGCCAGCATCTTTACTCTTTCCACTGAAACTTACTCAACAGGAGTGCTAGTGTAGTGTGATCTCTACATAAATATGACTGCAGTCTCTCTAGTTACTTGGAAATAAGTGCTCTTACACAAGCAGAGTGCTCACTGCTGTATGCTTAAGGTTGAAATAGCATTTGCCTTCACTCCTGTGGAGATATTTGATAACTCACTTATATCTATCACATTCTCCACAGTCATGAAGATTTAATGCCAAAGATCACTCCACCTTAGGTTTCTTTTGTTCTTCATCTTTGATTGCTTCTGGTTATAGATTAGGGAGATACAGATAGCAGCACTGGCTCACAACATAAAATGTCATATTTAGGTAATTATTCTGTTAGTATATTTTAAAATATCTCCTATTTTTAAAGATAAATTAAGCAGCACACTATTATGACCTTGTGGCAATCACTTATCTTTGTTACCATAACTAAAGTTTTTATTAGTATATAGTAGGTATTTTTTAGTTAGCAGGAAGTATACATAAAACTGCAACTCATATATCTCATACACATACATACACATACATATACAGACATGAATGTATTGCAAGGCTGTATAGTATAGTGGTTAAGAGAATGGATCCTGGCACTAGTCTTCCTAAGTTTCAACCTCAGTTCTATTATTTACTTCTTTGCAACCTGGGGCATATTTCTTAACCTGTCTGTAAATCATTTCTCTCAGGTGAAAAATGTGGGTAAAAGAAAAATAAAGCAAAATTTTTGTTATCTGAATTAAATTATTTGGCATCTACAAAATGCCAGACTACTTCCTATGTAACATAGCCTCATGTGTGTGCTCTGTTGCTCAATCAGTCTGATTCCCTGCAAGCCCACGGACTGCAGCCTGCCAGATTACTCTGTCCATGGTATTTTCCAGGCAAGAATACTGGAGTGGGTTGCCAATTCCTACTCCAGGGAATCTTCCTGATCCAGGGATCCAACCTGCATCTCTTGCATCTCCTGCACTAGCAAGCAGATTCTTTACTACTGAACCACTGCACCACCTGGGAAGCCTATATAACCTTGGCAAATGTTATATAATATAATATGTAGATATAATACATCATTTAGCTTTGACAAATGTAAGTTGCATGAGCTAAATGACTAAGTTGAATTTATTTATGTACCAGGTATACCAGTTTTCTTTCGGTTCAGTTCAGTTCAGTCACTCAGTCATGTCCGACTCTTTGTGACCCCATGGACTGCAGCACGCCAGGCTTTCCTATCCATCACCAACTCCCAGAGTGTACTCAAACTCAATCCATTGAGTCGGTGATGCCATCCAACCATCTCATACTCTGCCATCCCCTTCTCCTCCCACCTTTAATCTTTCCCAGCATCAGGGTCTTTTCAGATGAGTCACTTCTTCACATCAGGTGGCCAATGTATTGGAGTTTCAACATCAGCATTAGTCCTTCCAATGAATATTCAGGAGTGATTTCCTTAGGATGGACTGGTTGGATCTCCTTGCAGTCCAAGGGACTCTCAAGAGTCTTCTCCAACACCACAGTTCAAAAGCACCAATTCTTCAGCACTACAAATTCCAGTTTTTCTGTATGAATTTTATTTTCTTTATATATAAATACTTGTATATTTTTATTAAATACAGGGCTCATTGAAATTCTGGCTTTAGCTACTATGAGAAACCATTTTAGGTTTTATATGCTATATAAATTTGATAACAAAAATAAGGGTGGTTATAATACTAAACACATTTAAGAGTGAAACTGACAATATTACTAATGATGACATGATAACAAGCATATTCTAGAACTTTTTCAAGAAATCTAAGAGATAAATATTAGATTTAAGGACTTAGTAGCTCTAGAAATCACAGTGAAGTCACAGGATGTAATTTAAAATATCAGAAACAACATAGTTAAACAGAGGTAAAAAGAATATTGTCAAAACAGAAACCATGTCACAATTCAACTCCAATCTAATTTGATTAAATTGGTCAGTTCTATTCCATTTGTACAGAAAAGAATGAATAAACTCTCTTATAGAAGGTAAAATTAGCTGATGCTTCTATACTTAAAAAAAGTTAATAGAGAAAAATATGAAAAGTGACAGTATTTGATTAATTTTAAAAAGAGAGATAAGGAAAAATTGATATAAATAGAATGATTTTGAAAAATTAGAAATTAAAATTAAATATATCAGCAATAATATTAAATATGTAAAAACAAAAGATGTAATCACAAAAATAATGTCAGAGTTATTAATATTTTTAAAGATATCCTATTTATAAGATGTATATCTTACAATAAGGCATTGTAATTATAAATGACAGGAAAACATACCACACAAACTACCAAAAGAAAATGGAAAAAATCAGGTGAACTCATATTCAATGATGAATGACTGCAACAAGGTACAGATGCCCACTCTTGCCGCTTCTAGCCTACCCAGTCCTGGAGATCCTAAGACAGAGTAATTAGGCAAGGAAAAGAAATGAAAGCCATCTGGATGCAAAGGAAGTAGTGAAATTATCTCTGTTCATAGATGTCATGCTCTTTTATGTATACAAACCTAAATATTCTACAAGAAAAGCTGTTAGAACAAATAAACACATTCAGCACAGTTGCAGGATACAAAATCAACATATGAAAATCACTTATATTTTTTATTTACTAACAATGAATACTCAAAAGAGAAAATTAAGAAAATAATTCCATTTTAGATAGCATCAAAAAGAACGAAATACTTAGAAATTAACTTAATCACAGAGACAAAAAAGACTGAAAACTACAGAACATTTCTGAAAGAAAACAGACACAAAGTAGTGGAATGATAGTCCATATTCATGAATTGGAAAACTTAATATTGTTAAGACGTCAATACCACCCAAAATGATCTACAGATTTAATGTAATCGCTATAAAGATCACAGTGATAACTCTTTTAGAAATAAAATACAGGGTCCTAAAGTTCATATGAAAGCACAATCGCCTAAATAGCCAAAATAGTCTTGAAAAAGAAAATCAAAGTTTGAGGTCTCATATGTCCTGATTCCAAAACTTACTATAATGTTGCGATAATTAGGGATGGTGACTGTAATTCAGTGTATCTTTAATCTCAGAAAAAGAACATTTATAGAAGCTTACCTGTTTTACGTCTACAGTTGCCAAATACCTATTGAGATATTAAAGGATGTTTGCCCTGTACAAAATGAAGATAATTTCAGTGTTCTTTTTATTTCTTTTGACTTATATTTGAATCTTTTCCCCTTATTTCCATTCCAGTCACTGTCAGTATGATGAATCCTAATTTCTGGTTTGCAATATTCTATTCTTGAAAACATTAGAAACAAGACAGCATAGATTGTTAGAAGCTTCAGTAAGAAGTATTCAGAGTCTGAGTCTTAACTTTCTCATAATTCAGAGCTCTAAATACACGAGTTGTAATTTATATGCTTCTAGAAATGTGTTAAATCTTTTACTTTACATTAAATATCAATGGTATATTTTACATTGAAGCTTATTATTACTTAATATTACCTTATTCTTTTTTAAAATTTAAAACCCTCATAGCTACCAAGGAGAAAAACAAGCATTGTTTAGAAATATATAGGGATTTGCCTGGTGATCCAGTGGCTAGAACTCTATGCTCCCAATGCAGGGGGCTTAGGTTCAGTCCCTGGTCAGGGAACTGAATTCCACATGCCACAGCTAGGAGCTAGCGTGCCACAACTAAAACATCCTGCATGTCACAGCTGAGGATCCCACATGCTAAAACTAAGACCTGGCACAGACAAGTAAATAAATAAAAGTATTTTAAAAAAGAAATACACAGTTTTCTTATCATTATATTTTCACTGTGAAGGATATGAAAGCACACAGTATGAGTGAAGATAGCCCAAACATTAGTGCATAAGGACCCTCTTCCCTCCAAAAAAATGCTCAGAGACTTAAAATAGTAAATATTTCTGGTTCATGCTACACAAGCAATGCAGAGAGTTCTGCTTTAATATGTTATCAACTCAAAAAGCTAAGCGAGTAAAGGCTTCACTTTAACATGTACTTCTGTACTTGACAAATGAAATAAGAAAAGTGGGTAGATGGTATGGAATCTGGCTCTCAAGTATTTCACATGCCATTTTCCAGAGCAAGTCAAGCTTAAGTCCAAAGTGAGCAAGCTTAATTTCAAAGGAGTTGAGGAAATATGATCAGTCCTTTATAAAATATGCACAAGGAGAAAACTTGAAAAATACCCTAATGATCACTACACACAGTTGTAATAAATTTCTAGAAAATAATTTAACAGAGTCCATAAAACCTGGGAAGCCTAATAAACTTAAGGTGTATGGATTTTGTGAAAAACAAGATGTAAAGGGCTAAATCCAGTGCCTTTGTTCAGATGATCAAGGATTTGTGGAATTCTTTCATTAGGAAAGCATGAAGAAATTACATTATGTATCAGGAAAATAAAGAAATATTTCCAAGTAGGCAAAGGGCTAAAAGCACTATGTAACACATTACTCATATAATGTGACTATATTAGAAATATACTAGAAGATTTTAGTCAGGACTATAGTTCTTGTCCTGAAATCTCTGTGTCATGTGATAAATAGTTATTATTTCTACGGATCTTAGTTGTTCCGTTCCATCTTTGCAGCAGCAAGATCAGGACATATGCTGATTAAGGGAACTGCTGGAAATTCACTGGAACAAAGACCACCTTGTGACATTAATTTTAGAATGCTTTCCTTTTCACATTTGGAACATCGTGTTCTAGGTTAAATGATGAATCTGTGATCTTTGAAGAAACCAAGGTAGATAAAAATTTATATTCTGTACTAAATTGAAAAGTTTTATTTCCTATTTTCAGACCTTTAAAGTACAGGGACAATTCATACTGCTCTTTATGCTGACAAATCTCTTCAAGAAATGATCCACTTTCTGCCATCAAAGTGGAATAGATGAATCTGACTCATTAAAAAAGGTTGTTATGAAAGAGGCTGTGATGATGCAGATTAATTTCCTACCACTCACTGCTTTAGAAACTTTAAAACATTTATTATTGCCACGTTTATGTGCTTGCGCAGTTCAGTAAAATGACAGCAACATTTTATCTCAAGCAGTTAGAGCAGAATGCATTTTTAAAATACATTTATTGGGCATTTTACTGAAATACAGGGCTGTAATAATGCATACAACATCATTATCATAAATAATAGCTATAATAAACAATATTTAAAAGATTTTATGGGAAATAATAGCCAAAAAACAGCTTTCTCTCACTGTCTAGGATACATACTTTAAAACTATTAGAGAGTTCTCCTCCTATAGTTAATAGAATGTTTATATTTAGCTAACAAAAAAGTTGATAAAGAACGGTCAGGATGATTTTTGTATGTCAGATGTTCATATATCTTTCGCTAGCTTAATTTCAGAAGCAGTCTGAAACATGCAGAATGAAATAAATTACTGAAGACATTATCTGAGTAAAATAAATCCTTTTTTTCCACACAAATTACCTAGATTTTTAAACTATAGATATACTCAGATTTAAAAAAAATTTTTCCAGAAATTCATGTTAAATTATCTTTCCTCATGTTGCTAGTGAGAAGAGCAATATTTGATTACATTAATTGATATTAAACTTGAAATATTTACTTCAAATGTACTATGAAACAAGTTTTGTTTTTTTTTAAGAATACAAAGAATTTGGTTCTTTGGGGATAAGACTTTTTTAATTGAAAGGAATTGAATAAACAGCTGTATGTTAGCAAATATATTTAGTTCAAATTCTTCCTTTATAAGTATTTCTTATAAAATAGGTAAGACATTTTATAGGCAAGAGATATTAACCTCACTCATCGTAAAGGGCAATCAGACAAGCCACAAGGTTTTAGACCGGGAGAGGGGACACATACTTCACAGCTCCTGTGAGATTTACAGCACATAAAATAGACTTTTATGACCCTGGATGAAATTGTGCTCCAGTCTTGGACATATCCGTTTTTTATGGTCATTAAAAGTTATTGAGTTAACTGCTCATTATACAGTTCAATCTTCATTCTTCCTTTTGATCTACTTTTAGGAAAGCTAAAGTAGTAAAGTTAAAATAAGAGTTTTTTAAAAACTTTGAAAATGTGTAAAATTTGACCTCAACTATAAATGTTTGAGATTCAGAAAGGTTTTGTTCATTGAATTATTTTTCATCTACACACATTGCTCATTGCAAATACCTTTCTCAGTCCATAGCTTTCATGCTTACTCTTTTTAATGCTGTCTTTGGAGAAGTTTTTAATTTAAATGGAATCCAATATATTAATTCCTTTTTTTTTTTGCTACTCAAGTGGAAATGTGGATTCTTAACCACTGGACCTCCAGGGAAGTCCCTAATTCCTTTTCTGTATGGCTAGTGATTTATGCATTCTTTAAAATAAAACTTTCTATACCATAATTCAGGAATGTATTCTTAGCACTTTTTAGAAGCACTAATGATATATTTTCTTTTATATTTATATAAATAATCTGTTTGGACTGGATTTTCTATATAGGGTTATACTGGGGTATGGGCACTAGCTACATTAGGTTGTGAAAGTAACTAAAGGAAGAAATCAATACACTGGGGTGACTCTAATACCTGGGCAGCTTCAAAATCAAATCTAAACCTAAGCCGAAGTCAATGCACTCAAAACTGAGAAAAATGAAAGCTAAAAATCAATCAATCAATCACAGACCACCAACTAAGCTTTCCCAAATAAGGCAACTGCTTAAGCTGTAGCCAATCAAATAATATCCTTTCCTTGCTTCAAGTCTTTTCTATAAAAACCTCTCCCTTAGATCCTGTCAGGAAGTGCTCCTAACCACTGGATTTGAATCAATGTTTGCACAAATAAAATCCTGAAAATGTTAATATGTCTCACTTTACCCCTTAACAAGGTAAGTTCAACATAGGATTCTACTGGTGAATAAACAAAAAGAACTGAACACACTCACATTAAATTAGAACATATCTTGATAAAAACAGCCAAATATGGAGGCTATCTCTGTACTCAGATGTAGACGATCATATGTATATATAAAGAATTATGAAATAAGAACTGTAGTATGTACCACGTACTTTCAAAAAGGCTAAAAAATATAAAGCCTAACCCAGCTTTGCACTTTGAGGAATTAGAAAAAGAAAAACATATTAAACCCCAAATTAGCAGAAGGAAAAAAATAGAATGTAGAAATATAGAAAAGATAAATGAAACTAAAAGTCGTTTTTTTGAAATGGAAAACAATAGAGAAAAACCATTAGCTAGACTTATTAAAAAAAATAGAGAATACTCAAATAGACACATTTAATTATATTATTAAATGGAAGAGGAGGTGTTATAAATGATACTACAGAAATAAAACAGATTATACAATTATATGCCAGCAAATTGGACAATCTAGAAGAAATGGATAAATTCCTAGAAATATACAACCTACCAAGACAAAATTATGATGAGAGAGAGTCTAAATAGACTGATTCCTAGTCAGGAGATTAAAATGGTTATCAAAAACTTTCCAACACAGAGAAGTCCACAACCAGTTTCACTGGTGAATTCTACCAAACATTTAAAGAGGTACGACCAATTATTCTAAAATTCTATTTTTAAAAAAGGGAAGAGAATATTTCCAAACTTTTTTACAAGGCCAGCATTATCCTGATACCAAAGCTTGTCAAGAACATCACAAGAAAATTATGGATCAATTTTCCCTGGTAAAGATAGGTAAAACATCTTCAACAAAATATTAGTAAATTAAATTTAAAAATATATTAAGAGATCTATGATCAAGTGGGGTTTATTCTAGGTTCTGTTAGGTCCATACCGTTTCTGCCCTTTATTGTGCTTATCTTTGCATGAAATGTTTTCTTGGTATCTCTAATTTTCTTGAAGAGATCTCTATTCTTTCCCATTCTGTTGTTTTACTCTGTCTCTTTGCACTGATCACTGAGGAAGGCTTTCTTATCTCTCTGGCTATTCTTTGGAACTCTTCATTCAAATGGGTATATCTTTCCTTTTCTCTTTGCCTTTAGCTTCTCTTCTTTTCTCAGCTATTTTTAAGTTCTCCTCAGACAACCATGTTGTTTTTTTGCATTTCTTCTTCTTGGGGATGGTCTTGATCACTGCCTCCTGTCGTACAACGTCACGAACCCTCATCCATAGTTCTTCAGTTACTCTGTCTATCAGGAGACCCAGCACACAAAGATTCAGTCCCTGGGTCCTGAAGATCCCCTGGAGGAAGAAATGGCAACTCACTCCTATGTTCTTGTCTGGGAAATTCCATGGACAGAGGAGCCTTGCCCACAATTGGCCCACAATACCCACAGGTTCCACAGCTGCAATTTCAACTGATCATGGATCAAAAATTTCATATTTTAAATGTCCCGAAACATCCAGAAAGTAAAACATGAATTTTCTGCATGCCCAGCAACTATTCCCATAACACTAACTTTGTGTTTACATAGTATTACATTGTAATAGGTGTTATACATAACCTAGAGATGATTTAAAGTATCCTGGAGGATGTACATAAGTTACATGCAAATATTGTTCCATTTTATACAAGCGAAACTTAAACTCAATATACTTTGGTATCCAAATGCAGTCCCAGAACCAAACCCCTAGGGATACTGATGGACAACTGTATATCCTACTAAAAGGAGGAAAACCAAAACTAAAACCATAAAATATAAGATGCTTTAATATTATCTGTAACCAGATTTTCCATCCAGATTCCCTGGACTTTTGTAAAGCTTGGTTTCACTTTTCCTCGGTAAAAGTGAATCTACTGGCAGACTAAGTACTACATTGTTTTCTTGGGAAAAGAACCAACCAAAAAAAACCAAAGGTGCAGAAACTCACATAACTCAGCATTGAAAAATATTTTTTTTAAGATTATCAGATCAGATCAGATCAGTCGCTCAGTCGTGTCCGACTCTTTGCGACCCCATGAATCGCAGCACGCCAGGCCTCCCTGTCAATCACCAACTCCCGGAGTTCAC
>NW_011494753.1:12890192-12890986 GCF_000754665.1 Bison bison bison | reverse complement strand
CATTCCTTCCAAAGAAATCCCAGGGCTGATCTCCTTCAGAATGGACTGGTTGGATCTCCCTGCAGTCCAAGGGACTCTCAAGAGTCTTTTCCAACACCACAGTTCAAAAGCATCCATTCTTTGGCGTTCAGCTTTCTTCACAGTCCAAATCTCACATCCATACATGACCACAGGAAAAACCATAGCCTTGACTAGACGAACCTTTGTTGGCAAAGTAATGTCTCTGCTTTTGAATATGCTATCTAGGTTGGTTATAACTTTCCTTCCAAGGAGTAAACGTCTTTTAATTTCATGGCTGCAGTCACCATCTATAGTGATTTTTGAGCCCAGAAAAATAAAGTCTGACACTGTTTCCACTGTTTCCCCATCTATTTCCATGAAGTGGTGGGACCGGATGCCATAATCTTCGTTCTCTGAATGTTGAGCTTTAAGCCAACTTTTTTACTCTCCACTTTCACTTTCATCAAGAGGCTTTTGGGTTCCTCTTTACTTTCTGCCATAAGGGTGGTGTCATCTGCATATCTGACGTTATTGATATTTCTCCTGGCAATCTTGATTCCAGTTTGTGTTTCTTCCAGTCCAGCATTTCTCATGATGTACTCTGCATATAAGTTAAATATACAGAGTGACAATATACAGCCTTGATGAACTCCTTTTCCTACTTGGAACCAGTCTGTTGTTCCATGTCTAGTTCTAACTGTTGCTTCCTGACCTGCATACAAATTTCTCAAGAGGCAGATCAGGTGGTCTGGTATTCCCATCTCTTTCAGAATTTTCCACAGTTTATTGTGATC
>NW_011494753.1:12881891-12890086 GCF_000754665.1 Bison bison bison | reverse complement strand
CTTTCAGAATTTTCCACAGTTTATTGTGATCCACACAATCAAAGGCTTTGGCATAGTCAATAAAGCAGAAATAGATGTTTTTCTGGAACTCTCTTGCTTTTTCTATGATCCAGCAGATGTTGGCAATTTGAGATTATAGAAACTCATTATTATTTTTCAAACTAAATCTTTATGGTGCTGATCAAACTATCTTGAAAAACTTTGGAAGGTAGAAGAAGCATAGCTGACAAAAAGTATAGAAAAAAGTGTAAAAAAAATTAAGTTTGTTTTCTAAAGCAATTTCAGATCAATGAAATAAAATTGAAATATTAAAGAGAAAAATCATAATGAAAACTCTAATTTCCAATGTGCTTTCCTTGATGGAAGCAAACACAACATATAACTGTGTGTGAGTGCATGCTTGCATGCTCAGTCCTGTCTAACTCTTTGTGACACCATAGACTGTAGCCTGCAAGGCTTCTCTGTCCATAGCATTTCCGAGATAAAAATATATGAGTGAGTTGCCATTTCTTCCTCCAGGGGATCTTCAGGACCCAGGGACTTCATCTTTGTGTGCTGAGTCTCCTGCATTGCCTGTAGGTGGATTCTTTACCACTGAGCCCCCTGGAAAGCCATCATATATATATTTTAATTTATTCCATACCCAAATCATATAACTGCAGTATGTGTTAAAATATACAGCATACAAATCAGCTTGGTGTAGTAAAATAGAAATTTTAACAGCTGCTATCAAAAGTTAGTCTCTTCTGGCAATATTCTCAGGTAGTAGGAAATATAACTTAAAGTGACACTTGTTTATATATTAAATGCTTAAGATCTCAGCAACGTCAGTGTTCTGTTAATGTTTGCAACCCAAATGCCTTTTTTTTAAAAGTATTTTGCAGAGCAGTTCACCCTTCTACAAAGATTGCTTTGTACTAAAATGTAGATGTTTTTTCACAGGTGGATTAGAGCAAAAATTCATTCCCAGCTATCCAAAAGTTTCACTCATATCAACCAGATTTTAAGAATATAAGCAAATGATATATTTCTAACTTTTTAAAGATGAAACTGTGAACATCACAGTCCATTGCACATTTCAGATTGCATAGTGTATATAAAAACATTTGTATAAAAGGAAAGCAGCATTTACATAAAATGAAATACAGGACAAAAAATTAATTGACATAGAGAAATGGAGAGTAGAGGAAAGCATATTTTTGTTCAAGTGTTTATCACTACTTTGATTAAATATTTCACCTACTCATTACAAAATTTCTATTAATATCATTATGGTTATTTGACTTTTATGGAATTATTTCTCAGAGCTGTTAAGTAATCTGATGCATTTCAAACAATAAGTAGATGACAAACCAGGATTCAAAAGCAGTTCTCATTGACTCTGATAGTGTCTGTTGTGGGTTCTATTTTTTGTTTTCAATGTACTGAGAAGAGGGTATGTGCAGATCTATTGGAGGATGAACTTCAGTGGGAAGCAAAGACAGGAGGAAATGACAGTATGGGGTTCACCTGCATGACTACAGAGGATGCATAACAAAAGATCATAAAGGGAATATAAAGAAAACTGCCTCTTATCAAACCAGCATCTGAATAGAGTTTTAATTCTCAAATTCAGGCTATATTAGAAATAGTGATGGAGAATGTGGTTTTAAGAAAACATATGGTATTTATCTTTGTTTTGTAAAAAAAAAAATGCAGAAAACATCTTATGAATGATGCTTTAAAGACAGGTAAAGTGAGGGTTTGTGTAGGCAGCCTGAGAGATACCTGATAACTTCCATGAAACATTAACTTCCATTTCCTATCACAAGCAGGAAAGTAGTTATAGCTTATCATTCTTATGCCTCTAAGTTGTAAAGAAAGAAAGATTCGGAAATGAGGTACCACGATAAATATCCCCAGAATCTATGTCTCCAGCATAATGAAGAGAAAAAGCAGATAAAAGATTTGAATAAACAGGTTGTCCTTGCTGCAGGATAAGACATCAAACTCCTTTTCAACCAAATATTTGTTTTCCACTAAGGTTTGGACTAGGCAACGGAGAGAGAAATGCCAGGAAGGGACTGGTGAAGTGGGGCAATGGAGACACCTGAGATGACTTGGGGATACAAGCCAGGCCTTGAATGGCTCCATGTTAAATTAGGGAAGTGATTCAAAAGCAATCCTATATCTTCAAGGAAATAAAACTTCCTCCCAGAAAGATGGAACAAGCCCTTACATTGGGGTTTTAATGACATTTCAGAGGTAGGCACAAGAGTCCAGGCCCTTTAACCACAATTGAAGTGACTTAGCAGCAGCAGCACACCCATTGAGTTTATGCATCTATTCTGTATACCATCAGGCTAGAGAAAACGTAGACACATTCCAAAAATCCTATCCTTAAACTGTAGCTCAGTGTGAAAAAGTGGAGACAAATTCATCCACAATAGATCAGAGTGAAAGAGCTGCCCATCTTAAGTCTAGGAAGCTGAAAATCATGGCAAGTATGAAATTATTTTACAGTAAGAAGACAAGGCAATAAAAGAACATAAAACAGCATGCAAGCACCAGATTTGGGATTCATTCTATAAAATATAACCAAACAAAATGACTAACTGCCCTAAGAATAATTCTATAGAAAAATGCAATGGGAATATTAATACAATAAAATAAGAGTCCATCAAGGAGACAGAAAAGGAAAAAAAAGAAAACTAGATTAAAATGAAATGAAAAAGTCCAAAGCCAAAGATACACACGTGGCCAAAATAAACCATTAAAAATAATAAGAAAATTAAAAACAAGAAAGGATAAAAGAGATAAGGGTCTATCACACTGTCAAACAACTTTAAAGCAGTTTATAAAATCAAGCTTTGGTGAGGATGTGACAAAGAAACACTCTTGCTTGTGGCTTTATAAATTGGTGTGATTTTGCACAGAAATATGGTACTATGGAGCAAAAGTGAAACTGTATGTATGATTTAACTCAACCATTAATCCCAAAATTTAATTTAAAACATATTTGCAAAAGCATGCCAAATTATAAACAAGAAGGTTTTTGTATCATTACTTGTTTTGAATCAAATGTCCAATTTATAGGGCTTTCCAGGTGGCGCTGTTGGCAAAGAACATGCCTGCCAATACAGAAGACCTAAGAGATGTGGGTTCCATCCCTGGGTCGGGAAGATCCCCTAGGGGAGGGCATGGCAACTGACTCCAGTGTTCTTGCCTGGAGAATCCCACAGTGGGCTACAGTCCCTAGGGTCACAAAGAGTCAGACACAACTGAAGCGACTTAGCAGAGTACACAGAACATGTTGGAAACAACTCAGATGAATATAATTGGTAGACTGGAAAATATTATGCAGCACCTTAAAAACTGAGATATATCACTATATCTTTTTAGGTTTGGGGTAATACCCAAATACCCAGTTAAGAGTCATCCTTCTGAAGAAATGCATGAATACGTCATAAACATGAACAGCTATATTACCTACAAAAGTGAATCAAACTATGCAGGATGGACAGATTAACCATTTTGTTCGCAGAAATAAACATCCACACGCAGATGAGAGAATCTACATGGCAGGGGAAAGAGTTGTCCTGATAAACTCACTAAATTAAGGAACATAATTAAAATGAACTGGGAACAGACTTCCCAAAACAGACAGTGGCTGAGAAACACATTGGACTTTTTTTTCCTCAGCCTCACCAATCTGACAGTTCACTGCTTGAGAAAGAGAAGTGAGGGAGCAAAACTGAGAAAGTTATCTTCCTAACTGTATTCTCTTGGGGGAGTGAGTGGAAGTCTCTTAGCGTGTCAGCCACAGTTAAAAGCATCGAGAGAGAAAATATTTCCTCAAATGGTGTGAATAAAGCCAGGTGTGTTAACTTATGAACCTCTTTATGCAAATTAAACACTTATTTCTCCTAAGAGTTGATATCACACCTCATAAGTGAAATCCAACTTGTAGGAAATGAAAAAGATGAGCATGGCTCCAAAAAATTAATTCTTTATGCATTAGGATCATTTTTATTCACTTATGGGTTGAATTTTCCTGTAAAAGCATTGGGAATGAGGTAGTTTATCTTGAGCCTTCTTCACCTTCAGTCTCCTCTTCTAATTTTTCCTTTTTGTTTCCAGATCTCATTTTTTTTTTTTCTCTCCTACCCACCATCCCACATATATTCAGGCTATCAGTGTCCTTAAGTTTCCTGGACCCTCATCCCATAATATAAAGCCAGGAGTTAATTGAAATAACTACATATCCTAGGAAAATGGTCTGGTCAGATTAAACACAAAGTTTATAGAAAGATCTGAATTTGAATTCTGTTTATTTTCCTTAGTTTTCTACATGTTCCTGAGCATGTCGCCTAAGGACTATTAGTCTCATTTTTTCAAGTGTAAAATGCAAGTATCTAAAATCACCCAAGTTAAATAAATTCCTGAAAGAGTGGAAATATAATTAAATTGTAACCATTAAGAGCAAGAGAACTTCCCCAAATTTTTCTAATGGCAGATGCCAGGACCTTGTAATAGTGTATTAAATGGCTTATTTTTAGGAGATTTTTTTTTTTTTAACTAGAATCCAGCTATCACCCTGGAATATAAGGAATTAATCTAAATATCCTCTGAACTCAAAATAAGTAGCTCATACAAATATAGCTTACATAGTGTATTTTATAATTGCATGAATTTAGACCTCTCCATCTAATAATCAGGAGACCACATAGTGACCTGGAGACATAGTTTACAATCTGAAGTTCTAAAGTATTTTAAATTATCCATACAAAACTCATTTTGTTCCCGACATCACCCCCCGACCCCCGCTAAAAAAAAACAAGCATGGAGGATTGTGTCAAGCATCCCTTGTTTTATTAAGTTAAATGAGTTAATCATTTATGACCATTTTCAGAAAAATGCCCAAATAATATCAAAATTGTTAAACCAGTTCAGTTAGTTGGGGTGAAATGAGGGTGCTGTGCAGGAAGTTTAATTCAGTTATTAATACAAGCTAATTGGCCTAATACCAGTTAATATAGGATTTCCTTTATATAAGAGACACAGCCCAGAACTTCAAACTAAAGTTCATTGTACTGTGACAGAAAAAAAAAAAAGAACCTCAAAAAACACTAGCCAACATAGTTATTAAAAAATACATAGTTACAATTTATGACAGATTATGAGTGGAAGAATGTAAATGACAATAAAAGTCTCATTCTTCTCTCTTTGATCTTTTCTTTCTTCTATTTTAATCAGCAACAATTCCAAAACTCTGGAGAGTTACCATTTAGAAAAACCGTGGCTCATTAACCTGGTAGAACATATTGTCATGTATGAAACTGTTGTGAAACCATCGCAGACATCAAGCAATCCTGTTTCTTATATCTGTTTACTTAACAGTTCTTTCATTCTCTTCCCCTATAATGTTCTGAAAAACCTGAATTTATGTAGATGAAACCAGTTACTATAATCAAAGAAGCTCCTATGTCAGTAGGCCACCCTTCCATTCTAAACACACACACACACCATTTGCATTTTTAGAAAGTAAATAATCATATATATAATCTGGTGTATATATATACATACACAACACACACACACACACACACACACACACACACACATCAGAGGCATAGCTGGAAATGCTACAGAATGACAGTTTATTCAGTTGTCACACAGCCTGTTTTCTGAGGGGAGGAATATCTATTGGTTTATTTCCACAGCCAAAAAAAGACAACGAAAGCCCCTCCTTCCAATGTTTGTCATTTCAGTCCCAACTGTGCTGTAGCCTTTAACTGTGTAAGACAGCAAGACAGCACATTTTGCAGATTAAACCAATAAACTCGCACACATAAAAGAAACAAATCTCATAATTGTGGATTTCAATTAAAGGAAAGGGGATCAAAGCAAACATTCTGCTTGAAATTACACAGCTGCTATCTATACAAAATGAGAGAAACGTCTAGAGCCTGCCATAATTTTGCAGAGGGAAAAAGCCACGCAGCAAAGCCTGCAGTAGAACAGATTGTCTATGCTCCTCACGTCCCAATCAGTAATACAGAAATATTGAGTAATAAATTCCCTGCCTCTCTCGATCTGAAAAGCTCCCACCATCTGTGAAAGACAATTTGTAACAGCCTCCATATTAAGATTCAGTAAACAGACAATCACTCCCATTGTGCCAAGCAGTGGCTACATTCGGAGAAAAGCATAAAGCAAAACAATTAGTAACACCCAAACCCCTCCATTACAAATTATTGAGCCACTACAACAACTAGTTTCAATTGCAGAGCCTCCCGGTTAACTGGAGAGGAATGCAAGAGATTGTGCAGATCTGGCTACCTCGGTGGCCCCGTACGTAGGCCTCATCCTAATGCAGTGAATTATTATTGATGGCTGAGGCAGTTCTGCTCTGTTGGTGAACCAATAATGTCAAGGCAGTACCTGCAAGATTAATTATAGGAGAGAACAGGCTGAGGTTTCCTGGGACTGAGACATTAATATAGACTGAGCATTAGTTTCAGGGGACTCAACAGACAGCTGAACAAACGCCTCAAACAATGTGATCCACACTAAATCCTGGCAGCTGTACCTTAGACCACTTGGAAGTTAACAACAATTGTTTTTAACTGTGAGACACAAAGCATTATATATAATTAAAAAAAAAAAAAAAACCTGAAAGTAAAAAAGTGACACTCTGACCAGAGTTACAAATTCAACCTGAGCTATATCCATCGTGTAAATAGATGACATCATTTCACAAGAAAAGTTGGTACCAGTAATTTTTTTTTTTAAACCTTTATCCTTGGAGTGCGTCGGATGTATGCTTCTCATTCACTGTATTTTCCAGGGTTTGAAGTACAGTGACTCAACTTCTTTCTGGTTTGAAAGTGAAAGTCACTCAGTTGTGTCCGGCTCTTTGCAACCCCATGGACTATAGAGTCAATGGAATTCTCCAGGCAGAATACTGGAGTGGGTTGCCTTTCATTTCTCCAGGTGATCTTCCCCAGGGACAGAACCGAGGTCTCCCGCACTGAAGGCTGATTTTTCACCAGCTGAGCCACAGAGAAGCCCCCTCTTGGTTTGCCTCAGTGATTAAGAAAATCACATGCAGTTTACTCTTAAACTGCCCAGTTGGGATGATATGGCCACTCTAGTTATAAAGCATATGGAGCCTGAAGTAGTTCCTCTTGGTCGCTAAAGCAATCTTTTATCTCAGTATTTTATTTGCTTATGATATATGGGTATTTGTGCACTTTCAGATATTGACAGTAAAATTCATAAAGAGAAGCTGAAGTGTGTCATTAAAGAGAATGAAGGAATGGTAAAATTTTTAACCTCAGTGAAATTCAACCCATGGCTTCCACTTAATTTTGTCAAATTAAAGTTATATAATATGTAATTATATCACATATATGTATGCAAACACACAAAATACAGGCTCACATGATATTAGCAAACATTTATTTAGTCCTTACTCTATGCCAGAAAGTTGTCTAGATTTTGTATATATATATATTACTTTAATCTCTTTATTTAAAAGCATTTTTATTGGAGCATAGCTGCTTTATAATATTGTGTTAGTTTCTGCTGTACAGCAACGTGAACCAGTTATAGGTCTGTGTGTGTGTGTGTGTGTGTATGTATATATATATATATATATATATATATATATCCCTGTTTTTAGGATTCCCTTCCCATTTAACACACTACAGATCATTGAGTACACTTCCCTGTGCTATCCAATAGGTTCTCATTAGTTACCAATTTTATACATAGCAGTATATATATGTCAATCCCAATCTCCCAATTCATCTCATCTCTCCTCCCCCCACCCTTGCTGTTTTCTACATCTATGTTTTAATCTCTTTAAAACATTTTAGTTCTATACATATTTTGTTAAAAGTTACAGCTGAGACAACTTGCATAGACAAGCTGTTTCATAAAAAAGGTTCAGTCAGTTCAGTTTAGTCGCTCAGTCGTGTCTGACTCTTTGTGACTCCATGAATCGCAGCACACCAGGCCTCCCTGTCCATCACCATCTCCTGGAGTTCACTCAAACTCATGTCCATTCAGTCAGTGATGCCATCCAGCCATCTCATCCTCTGTAGTCCCCTTCTCCTCCTGACCCCAATCCCTCCCAGCATCAGAGTCTTTTCCAATGAGTCAACTCTTCTCATGAGGTGGCCAAAGTACTGGAGTTTCACCTTCAGCAC
>NW_011494753.1:12877782-12881443 GCF_000754665.1 Bison bison bison | reverse complement strand
TTCCTCTTCACTTTCTGCCATAAGGGTGGTGCCATCTGCATATCTGAGGTTATTGATATTTCTCCCGGCAATCTTGATTCCAGCTTGTGCTTCTTCCAGCCCAGCGTTTCTCATGATGTACTCTGCATAGAAGTTAAATAAGCAGGGTGACAGTATACAGCCTTGACATACTCCTTTTCCTATTTGGAACCAGTCTGTTTTTCCATGTCCAGTTCTAACTGTTGCTTCCTGACCTGCATATAGGTTTCTCAAGAGGCAGGTCAGGTGGTCTGGCATTCCCATCTCTTTCAGAATTTTCCACAGTAAAAAAGGTTAGATGGTGAATAAACAATAGTGCTCAGATTCAAATACAAAGCGCCTCTGGCCTCAGTAACCAGTCTCTAACCAGAAGACATGCTGCCTTGTAATGCATGTGTGTGTGTGTGTGTGTGTGTGTGTGTGTGCGCGCACGCGCATCTGGCATAACACTAGAAAAAAACCATAGGCTTATAACCATATATTGCTGATTTTCTCATTGTAACTGGAAGGCTTTTTAAAATATTTTAACACAGAAAAATTATCCAAAACTAATTTATGTTGAGAATTAATACTACTCTCCACTTTTTCCTATTCTCTTCAAGCAGCATTTCTCCCTATTCTCTCTTCAGCAGGAAGTGATAAAGAATTTAAGATGGATTTCAGCTATTGTGTTAAAACTTCATGACTGTAGAGTGTGTGACGGAAGTGAGTTATCAGGCATCTTCACATGAGGAAAGACAAATGTCATTGTCAACCCTAAATAGACAGGGAGGAACACTGTGCTTGTGAAAGAACTTTAATTCCAAGTAACTGGAAGGATTGCATTCATATATATGTATAGATCACCTATCACTGGCACTCCTGTTGGGAGTGTTTCAGTATAAAATTTAGAATTTAAAAGTGCTTGCAATCTGAATGCACTATGTAAGGTTATAGAGTTTAATATGATTTTAAATTATAAAAGAATACAATTTTAAATCATTAAATAAAACTTTATCCATTGTTATTCTTTGGCATGAGTAAAACACAAGAACAAAGACCATGCCCTCTGCTAACAAGAGAAAATAAGAAACAACCATTATTTTCCCTGGTGCCTTCAGTTCAGCTCAGTCATGTCTGACTGTTCGCGACCCCCTGGACTGCAGCACGCCAGGCCTCCCTGTCCATCACCAACTGCCAGAGCCTACTCAAACTCATGTCTATCGCATCTGTGATGCCATCCAACCATCTCATCACCTGATGTCTCCTTCTCCTCCTGCCTTCAATCTTTCCCAGCATCAGGGTCTTTTCCAATGAGTTGGTTCTCCATATCAGGTGGCCAAAGTATTGGAGTTTCAGCTTCAGCATCAGTCTTTCCAATGAATATTCAGGACTGATTTCCTTTAGGATGGACTGGTTGGATCTCCTTGCAGTCCAAGGGACTCTCAAAGTCTTCTCCAACACCACAGTTCAAAAGCATCAATTCTTCGGTGCTCAGCTTTCTTTATAGTTCAACTCTCACATCGATACATGACTACTGGTGCCTAAGTCAATTCAAAAGGCTAAGTTAAACTGACAGTTTAGGAAGAAGCTTTAGCTCTTCTATGACTGCCTACAGGGAATTCCTATGTCAGTAGGCAAATTATCCTGTTTCCATTTGCTCTTCATCCCCAGTACACTCCTCAGTTATTGAGCACATACTGTTTCAGACACAGATCAACACTGGGTTTGATGCTTGGATACTGTGATGAGTGAGACAGACTAGATCCCCGCCCGTGTAATGTATATAGTCTTGTGAACAAGAGACACAATAATTATCTAAATAAATTGATAATTGAGAGAGTTACTGATTCCTTTTCATTAGTTCATACCTTAATGCCTTTTTTCTTTTTACCTCAGTGTCATCTCTAGTTTCTCTTATACGCTTTTGAAATCAGTAAGGAGGTCACTGAAATTTTCAGATTTGATATCTAAAACCTGAGGCAATTTCCTCATTGTTGGTTCTCTTCCTTTTTTTCCCTGACATTCTCAAAGATGAAAAACATGTTTAATGCATATTTTTTTTATAAATAGTAGCTATGAAGTCTTTAATACTGTTTCTCAGATTTCTTTATTTTATATAGTTAGCTTTCTGAAATGAACTACATCTTCTGCTATGTTTTTTAGGGTGTTTTTAGCATTGAATCTATGTCTTTCTCTTTCTACCTAAAATTTATATAAAGTTTTTACATCAAGATTTTCTCTGCTTGAATCATATTATTATCATTAAAAAGTGAAAGTGAAAGTTAAGTTGCTCAGTCGTGTCCGACTTTTTGCGACCCCGTGCCCACCAGGCTCCTCTGTCCATGGTATTCTCCAGGCAAGAATACTGGAGTGAGCGGCCATTTCCTTCTCCAGGGGATCTTTCCAACCCAAGAATCAAACCCAGGTCTCCCACATTGCATGCAGACACTTTAAACTCTGAGCCACGAAGGAAGCCCATATTAATGAATTATTATTAAAATATGCTTTTAAAGTTGGGATTCAGATACAATCTGTTGAACCAAGTTCACAACACACCATCATCATGGGACTATGCCACAAAACTCTCAATTTCTTTTGTTTGTTGGTTGGTTTTATTCACTTCATTTTGTTTTTCATCCCTTACATTTCCCTCCTCCACCTACTCCATAGAAAACTATTCTATAATATTGAATATGGGAACAAATTTTCAGTATATGTTATTTTAAAGCAGACATTTATATTCAGTGCTTATATTTTAAAAAACATAATGGAAATGTGTAATCAATTGCAAAATAATTATCTTTTTCTTCCACCCCACTTTACATTAAGTTTTAAAGATTCATGTATATCACCTTATCCATATATAATCTTTTACTTTAACTGCTGCCTACTGATCCATGGAGTGTAGTCAGCAGAGCTAACTATTAACACTTGCCTAATGATCTACAGATTGATTATATTCTTTGCAGCCAAAGATGGAGAAGCTCTATGCGGTCAGCAAAAACAAGGCAGGGAGATGACTGTGGCTCAGATCACGAACTCCTTACTGCCAAACTCGGACTTAAATTGAAGAAAGTAGGGAAAACCTCTAGACCAATCAGGTATGACCTAAATCAAATTGCTTGTGATTATACAGTGGAAGTGAGAAATAGATTTAAGGGACTAGATCTGAGAGATAAGTGCTTGATGAACTATGGACAGAGGTTTGCGACATTGTACAGGAGACAAGGATCAAGACCATCCCCATGGAAAAGAAATGCAAAAAGGCAAAATGGCTGTCTGGGGAGGCCTTACAATTAACTATGAAAAGAAGAGAAGTAAAAAGCAAAGGAGAAAAGGAAAGATAGAAACACCTGAATGCAGAGTTCCAAAGAATAGCAAGGAGAGATTAGAAAGCCTTCCTCAGCAATCAATGCAAAGAAATAGAGGAAACAACAGAATGGGAAAACTTGAAGAGATCTCTTCAAGAAAATTAGAGATACCAAGGGAACATTTCAAGCAAAGATGGGCTCGATAAAGGACAGAAATGGTATGGAACTAACAGAAGCAGAAGATATTAAGAAGAGGTGGCAAGAATACACAGAAGAACTGTACAAAAAAGATCTTCATGACCCAGATAATCACGATGGTGTGATCACTCACCTAAAACCAGACATCCTGG
>NW_011494753.1:12873232-12876709 GCF_000754665.1 Bison bison bison | reverse complement strand
ACTTTATTTTTCTGGGGCTCCAAAATCACTGCAGATGGTGTTGCAGCCATGAAATTAAAAGACACTTGCTCCTTGGAAGGTAAGTTATGACCAACCTAGATAGCATATTGAAAAGCAGAGACATTGCTAACAAAGGTCCGTCTAGTCAAGGCTATGGTTTTTCCAGTAATCACGTATGGATGTGAGAGTTGGACTGTGAAGAAAGCTGAGTGCCTAAGAATTGATGCTTTTGAACTGTGGTGTTGGAGAAGACTCTTGAGAGTCCCTTGGACTGCAAGGATATCCAACCAGTCCATCCTAAAGGAGATCAGTCCTGGGTGTTCATTGGAAGGACTGATGCTAAAGCTGAAACTCCAGTACTTTGGCCACCTCATGAGAAGAGTTGACTCATTGGAAAAGACTCTGATGCTGGGAGGGGTTGGGGGTAGGAGGAGAAGGGGATGACAGAGGATGAGATGGCTGGATGGCATTACTGACTTGATGGATGTGAGTTTGGGTGAACTCCAGGAGTTGGTGATGGACAGGGAGGCCTGGTGTGCTTCAATTCATGGGGTCACAAAGAGTTGGACACGACTGAGCGACTGAACTGAACTGAACTGAACTGAATGATCTACCACCTGCTACAACAAATCTCATGGTGAGAAACTAACATATTTACTCATACATACCTGTGTGATATTGTCTCTGTGTTGTTGTTGTTGTTCAGTGGCTAAGTTGTATTCAGCTCATTGAGACCCCCCTGACTGCAGCATGCCAGGCTCCCCTGTCCCTCATTACTTCCTGGAGTTTGCTCAAACTCATTGGAATCATACCAAGTGGAATTTCAGTGTCATGGTTTATGGAAGGAAAGAGTAAACAGGAGGTTGTGATATACTATTTCCATCTATCTGGTTGTGTAAGACAGAAAGATGTCCTACTCAAATCATCTTGTAAACATATTATCATCTGATCTTTCACAAAACACACAGTGACATTTTCTGCCAGGCAAGCCCTTAAGTTAGGAATATTTAACAAGGCCCTATCAGTTATGTGTGTTTGTGTGTGTGTGTGTGTGTGTGTGTGTTGTTGTTCTCTCATGAAGTTGTGTCCGGATCTTGGTGACCCCATGAACTGCAGCACACCAGACTTCCCTGTTCCTTCAGCATCTCCCCGAATCTGCTCAAATTCGTGTCTATTGAGTCAGTCATGACATCCAGCCATTTCATTCTCTGTGGCCCCCTTCTCTTGCCTTCAGTCTTCCCCAGCATCTGGGTCTTTCCAAAGAGTTTGCTCTTCACATCAGGTGGCCAAGGTATTGGAGCTTCAGGTTCAGCATCAGTCCTTCTGGTGAATATTCAGTGTTGATTCCTTTACAATTGACTGGTCTGATCTTGCTGTGTGTGTGTGTGTGTGTGTGCGCACGTGTGTGTGTATGTGTGTGTGTATGTGTGTTTATGTGTGTGTGTGTGTGTGTGTTGTTGTTCTGTCACTAAGTTGTGTCCGGATCTTGGTGATCCCATGAATTGCAGCACACCAGACTTCCCTGTTCCTCAGCATCTCCCCGAATCTGCTCAAATTCGTGTCCATTGAGTCAGTCATGACATCCAGCCATTTCATTCTCTGTGGCCCCCTTCTCTTGCCTTCAGTCTTCCCCAGCATCAGGGTCTTTCCAAAGAGTTTGCTCTTCACATCAGGTGGCCAAGGTATTGGAGCTTCAGGTTCAGCATCAGTCCTTCCAATGAATATTCAGGGTTGATTCCTTTACAATTGACTGGTCTGATCTTGCTGTGTGTGTGTGTGTGTGTGTATGTGTGTGTGTATACGTGTGTGTGTCTGTGTGTGTATAACATGCAGTTCTGGAGACAGGAAGTCCAGCATCAAGGCTCCGCAGGTCTGGTTTTCCTGAGACTCTGCTCGGCTTACAGAGCTCTGCCTTCTTGCAGCGTCCTCACATGGTCTTCTCTCTGCTGTCCACATTCCTGATATCTCTTTATATGTCCAAATTTTGTCCTCTTATGAGAACACAAATAAGATTAGATTAAAATATATCCTCATGGTCCTAAATTTAACATAATTGGTTTAATTTAATTTGAACTTAGAGGTTTAAAGGCATTATCTATAAATACAGACACATTCTAAGACACTGAAGGTAAGAATTTCAATATATAAATTTGGGAGGAACACATGTGAGCCCATACACAAACCCTGTATGGCTCAACTCCATTGCTTACTTAAACCTGCCATAGCTCTTTAGAAAATGTCATGTAGGCTAGATACTTTGCAGGGTATAAAATGGAAATATTTCTTCACTTGTGGAGCGTTTTTCTGTGTAAGTGATGCCCACCTGCCCAGGAATAGCTGAGAATGTATATGTTAAAACTCTGTTAGACACACTGTAAAACAAAGAGGAAAGACATGAGAAGTGTTGTTGACAGTCTTGGATTTCTTCATCTCTCTTGGTTCACGATTATTCACGTCCTTGAAATTACTGGTAAAATTGACGCTGAAGGAGAACTCAGGCTCATGTGTGTCTTATTTATAAACTTTTTATATTATCTAACACATGCAACTATTAAAACTAATGTATTACTCTGTTTTGGTTATTACATCTGTATACTATCAATCAATGCTATCCCTGTTTTCATAAAGATTTTAGAATCAAAAGATGTTTTTAAATTTAAAATACTGGGAACTTCATAATCATATCCTTGTGGCAACTTTTTAAAATACCTTATTGATAGGTATTATTGTTTCTTTGAATTAAAAAAAAAGATGTTGGGAGGAATTTCAGGAAGCAGAAATAACTTGTGGAGGAAACAGTAATGAGTAAAATGTTAGAAAATGTGGAAGAAGGCAAAATGGCATCCCTGAGAAAGAGAGGACCACAAGACTGGGATTAAGACTGGGTAGCAAACAATTAATCATCTAGATAACTATTTTCCTTGATTGAGAAACAAACCAAGACTTAAACATACCATAGGGAAATTCCTCCCTTATTTTTCTCCACTTCATTAGCACTAAATAGTTAAAAGGAAAAATCAAGAAATCATGCCTGGTTTATTACACCAAAAGTAAGGACATCCTTCTCAAATATTCCTGCACTATCAGAAGATTATCTAGACATACTGTTCAGTTCAGTTCAGTTGCTCAGTCGTGTCTGACTCTTTGCGACCCCATGAATCGCAGCACGCCAGGCCTCCCTGTCCATTACCAACTCCCGGAGTTCACTCAAACTCATGTCCATCGAGTCAGTGATGCCATCCAGCCATCTTATCCTCTGTCATCCCCTTCTCCTCCTGACCCCAATCCCTCCCAGCATCAGAGTCTTTTCCAATGAGTCAACTCTTCTCATGAGGTGGCCAAAGTACTGGAGTTTCAGCTTTAGCATCATTCCTTCCAAAGAAATCCCAGGGCTGATCTCCTTCAGAATGGACTGGTTGGATCTCCTTTCAGTCCAAGGGACTCGCAAGAATCTTCCCCAACACCACAATTCAAATG
>NW_011494753.1:12820979-12872034 GCF_000754665.1 Bison bison bison | reverse complement strand
TGCCATTCTCCCAAATCATCCCACCCTCTCCCTCTCCCACAGAGTCCAAAAAACTGTTCTATACATCTGTGTCTCTTTTGCTCTCTTGCATACAGGGTTATCATTACCATCTTTCTAAATTCCATATATATGCATTAGTATACTATATTGGTATTTTTCTTTCTGGCTTACTTCACTCTGTATAATAGGCTCCAGTTTAATCTACCTCATTAGAACTGATTCAAATTTATTCTTTTTGATGGCTGAGTAATACTCCATTGTGTATATGTACCACAGCTTTCTTATCCATTCATCTGCTGATGGACATCTAGGGTGCTTCCATGTCCTGGCTATTATAAACAGTGCTGCGATGAACACTGGGGTACATGTGTCTCTTTCAATTTTGGTTTTCTTGGTGTTTATGCCCAGCAGTGGGATTGCTGGATCATAAGGCAGTTCTATTTCCAGTTTTTTAAGGATTCTCCACACTGTTCTCCATAGTGGCTGCACTACTTTGCATTCCCACCAACAGTGTAAGAGGGTTCCCTTTTCTCCACACCCTCTCCAGCAGTTATTGCTTGTAGACTTTTGGATCGCAGCCATTCTGACTGGCCTGAAATGGTACCTCATTGTGGTTTTGATTTGCATTTCTCTGATAATGGAGAAGGAAATTGCAACCCACTCCAGTGTTCTTGCCTAGAGAATCCCAGGGATGGCAGAGCTTGTTGGGCTGCTGTCTATGGGGTCGCGCAGAGTCAGATACGACTGAAGTGACTTAGCAGAGATAATGAGTGATGTTGAGCATCTTTTCATGTGTGTGTTAGCCATCCCTATGTCTTTTTTAGAGAAATGTCTGTTTAGTTCTTTGGCCCATTTTTTGATTGGGTCATTTATTTTTCTGGAATTGAGCTGTAGGAGTTGCTTGTATATTTTGAGATTAGTTGTTTGTCAGTTGCTTCATTTGCTATTATTTTCTCCCATTCTGAAGGCTGTCTTTTCACCTTGCTTATAGTTTCCTTTGTTGTGCAGAAGCTTTTAAGTTTAATTAGGTCCCATTTGTTTATTTTTGCTTTTATTTCCAATATTCTGGGAGGTGGGTCATAGAGGATCCTGCTGTGATGTATGTCGGAGAGTGTGTTGCCTATGTTCTCCTCTAGCAGTTTTATACTTTCTGGTCTTACATTTAGATCTTTAATCCATTTTGAGTTTATTTTTGTGTATGGTGTTAGAAAGTGTTCTAGTTTCATTCTTTTACATGTGGTTGACCAGTTTTCCCAGCACCACTTGTTAAAGAGATTGTCTTTAATCTATTGTATATCCTTGCCTCCTTTGTCAAAGATAAGGTGTCCATAGGTGCATGGATTTATCTCTGGGCTTTCTATTTTGTTCCATTGATCTATATTTCTGTCTTTGTGCCAGTACCATACTGTCTTGATGACTGTGGTTTTGTAGTAGAGCCTGAAGTCAGGCAGGTTGATTCCTCCAGTTCCATTCTTCTTTCTCAAGATTGCTTTGGCTATTCGAGGTTTTTTGTATTTCCATACAAATTGTGAAATTATTTGTTCTTGCTCTGTGAAAAATACCGTTGGTAGCTTGATAGGGATTGCATTGAATCCATAGATTGCTTTGGATAGTATACTCATTTTCACTATATTGATTCTTCTGATCCATGAACATGGTATATTTCTCCATCTATTTGTGTCCTCTTTGATTTTTTTCACCAATGTTTTACAGTTTTCTATATATAGGTCTTTAGTTTCTTTAGGTAGATATATTCCTAAGTATTTTATTCTTTTCATTGCCTAAGTATTTTATTCTTTTCGTTGCAATGGTGAATGGAATTGTGTCCTTAATGTCTCTTTCTATTTTCTCATTATTATTGTATAGGAATGCAAGGGATTTCTATGTGTTGATTTTATATCATGCAACTTTACTATATTCATTGATATTAAGGAGGCACTAAAACTCTGAAGCTTCTTACAGAATTCCATTTACATATTTTTGGCTACAACACTATCACATGAGCAAACTTTGCTGCTGGAGAAAGTTAAAAAATATTTATTTTGATCTGTACATCTCGCTACTTCAACTGGAATCTTTTCAGTGAGAAAAAAAAGATAACAATAGATATTGAGTAGACAATTAAGAGTAATTGCTGAAGTAATGACTCTTAAGCTTATCTAGAGAGAAACTATTTGAAACAGCAGACCAAAGAACTGTTATTACCCTTGAGTTCTCTATTTTAAATCAACATAACAATAACTGTTGTTTCTACAAAGTATCTGGCTGTTAAATTGCTACATGTAAATAAGAAGCTTGTTTTATTCAAAACAGAAAAAAGTTATTGCACAGTATTTTTTTTTTTTTTCAAGAAACTTTAGCAAACAATGCTAGGAGAAAACTTTATCCATGATGTCTATTTTACAACACTGTGCACATATAACTATCAGAAAATGTGAAGGGAGTCTGAGATTTAAGCAAATCTCTGACTCATCCCTTGTAGTGATCACAGAATCATTATATATGTCAACTTCTTAAATAATTTTGACAATTATTGCTCCCACAAAGTAATTTCTCCTTTGATTGAAATTTTAACTTCCCTTGTTGCACTGATCTATTGTTCCTGGTGATATATTATCAAGGATTCTTATTGATTTAACTACACTGTAATATCAGGTATGTTTTTTTCATTATGTACCCCTTTATTACTTATTCAATTTTCAGCAAAGTAGGTTCCTAACATATACCATATATATTTATAGAATGAATGAATCTGATGAATACTGTTGACCTCATTATTACTGTCAACCTCATTATTCCATAAACTTGTAATGTTTAGTGAATTTGTCTGAAACATAATTTCAACCCTAAACTCCATCTAGACCAACCTTTGTTCCCATGGTGTGTGTGTGTGTGTGTGTTATAGTGACATTGTATAAGCCAGGGATATTGTGCAAATGTAAAGGATATTATGAGATTTTGTTATTGCTTGTTTGGGTTTAAATATACTTACAATGGAATGAGTAAATATGCATTTTAGTATTTGCTAAGAAATAACACAGTTTCTCTATTCTAAAAGATATGTCTCCTTTTTGATTAGAGGGAAAATAAGCAAGCAATAATGCTAAAGTTTGGTACATGTGATAAATTTTATTTTCTGTATATATTTGATTTACTCCAACTTCAACTTTTGGGGTAGGCATTATAATTATAAGGTCCTTCTCTCAAAGATGTCTCAATTCCCATAACCTGTGACTATGTTACTTTACATAGTAAAGGGGACATTCCACATGATTAAATTAAACATCATGCCACTGAAAGAACAGCCTGAATTATCCAGTGGGCCCAGTGTAATCACAAGGGTCCTGATAAGAGAAGGCCAGAAGGCTGAGTCAGACAGAGAGATTTGAAAATGTTACACTGTTGGCTTTGAAAATGGGAAAGGGGCCATGAGCCAGGAATGGAAGGTGACTTCTAGAGGTTGGAAAAGGTAAAGACAAATTCTCCCCTGAAGTCTAGGAATAATACAGCTCCACCAACACCTGGATTTTAGCCTAGTAAGACTCTTGGATTTCTGACCTCCAGAAATGTAGGGTAATGAATCATGTTGTTTTCAACCACTAAGTTTTTGGTAAATTGTTACAGCAGAAATAGGACATGAACACAACTCACCACCACAACTAATCCAAATGATTGATCTCTTTTGGATGTCACTACAGAGGCTTTACAGGTGAAGTGTTTAGTGTCTCAAAATCCTGCCTCAGCCCACTTAGTATTAAAATACATAGGGTGACTTACAGTGTTTTTATAACCTAGAGTTAAAAGGGAACTCAAAACTGTGAGGTCCTCAAAACTGCAGCTTCAGTGGCTCCTATATCTATGGTAAACTTTTTTTTTTTCCTGGTTTTGTGGCAATTATTGGACTATTATTCTTTCACCATAGAATACAATGTTAACTGCAGAATGTTTTAGTAGAAACTCTTTATCAAATTGAGGGAATATCCTTCTATTCCTGTTTGTCCTGAGAGTGTTTGATTAGATGGGTGTTGAAATTTTTCACAATTTTTCTGCATAGATTGGTATATCTCCAAGGGATATTTTTAGCCTATTAATAAGGTAGATGATATGAGATAATTTTTGAATGTTGAAACAGCAATGCCTCCCTAGAATAAACCCTGTGAGTCATGGTGTAAAATTGCCACCTGTTGCTGAATTTTATTTGTTAATATTTTGTTAAACATTTCTGTGTCTATATTCACAAGTGATATTACTATAGGGATTGAGTGGAACTTTCTTTGTGTGATATCAGGTATTAGGATAATAATCTTCCAAAAATAGCTTCAAAAAATCAGTTAAGAGGCATTTCCTCATCATGAAAAGTCTGAAAGTATCTCTAGAACTTGTATTAGGTTTTTAAAAGTTAGGCAAAATTCTTTACAGAAACCATCTTGACATGCAGATTTATTTTTCAGGAAGTTTTAAATTTAAAATCTATTGCCTTTATAGTTATATGGCTATCAAATTATCTATTTTATTTTAGATTTGTAGTAGTTTCTTTTTCCAAATAACAAGTCCATTTATCTAAGTTGTCAAATGTATGTGTGAAGAAACCTTAGCGCCGAAGAATTGATGCTTTTGAACTGTACTGTTGGAGAAGACTCTTGCGAGTCCCTTAGACTGCAAGGAGATCCAACCAGTCCATTCTGAAGGAGATCAGCCCTGGGTGTTCTTTGGAAGGAATGATGCTAAAGCTGAAACTCCAGTACTTTGGCCACCTTATGCAAAGTGTTGACTCATTGGAAAAGACTCTGATGCTGGGAGGGATTGGGGTCAGGAGGAGAAGGGGACGACAGAGGATGAGATGGCTGGATGGCATCACTGACTCGGTGTTTGTGAGTTTGAGTGAACTCTGGGAGATGGTGATGGACAAGGAGGCCTGGCGTGCTGCGATTCATGGGGTCGCAGTGACACAAGAGTCGGACATGACTGAGCGACTGAACTGAACTGAACTGAAGCATTCATAGCACTTATTTTTTCAGCCTATTGCAGCATCTGTACTGATATTCTGTTTTTGATATTGATGATTTTTCTTTCTTTCAAGACTTGCAAAATATTCAGTTCAGTTCAGTTGCTCAATCATGTCCGACTCTTTGCGATCTCATGGACTGCAGCACCCAGGCCTCCCTGTCCATCATCAACTCCCAGAGTTTACTCAAACTCATGTCCATTGAGTCGGTGATGCCACCCAAGTCAACTCCTTCTCCCACCTTCAATCTTTCCCGGCATCAGGGTCTTTTCAAATGAGTCAGTTCTTCACATTAGGTGGCCAAAGTATTCGAGATTCAGCTTTAGCATCAGTCCTTCCAGTGAATATTCAGGACTGAATTCCTTTAGGATGGACTGGTTGGATCTCCTTGCAGTCCAAGGGACTCTCAAGAGTCTTCTCCAACACCACAATTCAAAAACATCAATTCTTCGGCACTCAGCTTTCTTCAGAGTCCAACTCTCACATCCATACATGACTACTGCAAAAACCATAGCTTTGACTAGACCGACCTTTGTTGGCAAAGTGATTTCTTTCCTTCTTATTATGCTGTCTAGGTTGGTCATAGATTTTCTTCCAAGGAGAAAGCATCTTTTAATTTCATGGCTGCAATTACTGTCTGCAGTGATTTTGGAGCTCCCCAAAATAAAGTCAGCCACTGTTTACACTGTTTCCCCATCTATTTACCATGAAGTGATGAGACCAGATGCCATGATCTTAGTTTTCTGAATGTTAAGTTTTAAGCCAACTTTTTCACTCTCTTCTTTCACTTTTATCAAGAGGCTCTTTAGTTCTTCTTCACTTTCTGCCCTAAGTGTGGTGTCATTTACCTATCTGAGGTTATTTATACTTCTCCCAGCAATCTTGATTCCAGTTTGTGCTTCATCCAGCCCAGAGTTCCTCATGACGTACTGCTTCACTGAACAAATTCTGATTAATATTTTGTCAGAAGCCAAGTTGCTCCTGCTCTGGTTGGATTTTGCTACTCTCTAGACCTGTTACCCTGGAGAAGGCAATGACACCCCACTCTGGTACTCTTGCCTGGAAAATCCCATGGACAGAGGAGCCTGGTAGGCTGCAGTCCATGGGATCGCAAAGAGTTGGTCACAACTGAGCGACTTCCCTTTCTCTTTTCAATTTCATGCCCTGGAGAAGTAAATGGCAACCCACTCCAGTGTTCTTGCCTGGAGAATCCCAGTGACGGGGGAGCCTGGTGGGCTGCCATCTATGGGGTCGCACAGAGTCAGACACGACTGAAGCAACTTAGCAGCAGCAGCACCAGACCTGTTATGCAACACTAAAGACTGGAATTTCTTAGCCATAATCTTGGGAAATCCATCTTCTATCTCCAAATATTTGATCCTTTCTTTCCTCAGTTGCCTATTTGAGTACTTTCTTGATATAATCATTTTATTGCAGCACATCAGTCAGAATCTTTTTGAAAAAGTTTCATAGGAGACTGGTTTGTTGTTGTTTGGTTTTGTCCTTTGCAAGTAGGAAACAATTTTACTCTTTTATGGTTAAATTATATAGTTACAAAATTTGATGTAGGAATCCTATCACTACATTTAATTCTAAATTTCAGTTTAAGCAATTCTTTGTATGTTTCTTATTTATTTTTATTTTTTTCCCAGAATCTCTTTAGTGTTTTCTCTTTGTCCCAAGAGTTTCAAAAGTGTACATTAATATGCTTTGGGACATAGTCACTTCTTTGAGGTAAAATTCTCAATTTAGAGTTAGATATTCAATAAAATTCTCCAATTTTAAGAGTATAATTATAAGATTTTGGAATTATATAAAATCATTTAACTACTCACAATAATCAGGACATTTTGATCACTCCATTGTTACCAATGTCTTGACTTTACTAGAATTTCATGTAAGTACACAGTCTTTTGTGTCTGGCTTATTTAACTTAGCATCATGCTTTTGAGATTTGTTCAAGTTGGTGTTATCAGTTGTTTTTTTTTTTTCCTTGCTCATACTGCACAGTATTTTATTATATTCATATATCAAGTTTCCTTATACATTCATAAGTTGATGTGCATTTGGATAGTTTTCTACATTTTGAATTTATATTCAATTTGAAAAGAGTTGCCACAATGGGCTTCCCAGGTGGCTCAGTGGTAAAGAATCCACATGCCAATGGAGGAGACGCAGGAGATGTGGATTCTAACCCTAGGTCAGGAAGATCCCCTGAAAGAGAAAATGGCAACCCACTCCAGTATTCTTGCCTGAAAAATTTCATGGACAGAATAGCTTGGTGGGCTACAATCTATAGCGTCACAAACAGTCAGACATGACTGAGTGATAGAGCATGCACAAACATTATATACACATCTTTGCATAGAGATGTATTTCCCATTCTTTTAAATACTTAGGAGAGGAAGACTGTTTAACTTTAGAAGAAGCTATCATTCTGCTTTCCAGTGTGTTAGTGTTGGTTGTTTTTTTTTTTTTTTTTTTTTTATTCCTACTATTGAACTGGAAATCAATGGCCTTTATATCAGAAAATTCATGCCTTTGTGGTTTTGGGGAAATTTGTTAAAGCCTATATTGGATAATTTCCTTTTTTAAATCTATTTTCTAAGGATTTTTGCATCTATGTTCATCAGTAATATTGGCCTGTAGTTTTCTTTTTTTGTGGCATCTTTGTCAGGTTTTGGTATTAGGGTGATGGTGGCCTCATAGAATGAGTTTGGAAGTTTACTTTCCTCTGCAATTTTCTGGAAGAGTTTGAGTAGGGCAGATGTTAGCTCTTCTCTAAATTTTTGGTAGAATTCAGCTGTGAAGCCGTCTGGACCTGGGCTTTTGTGTGCTGCAAGATTTTTGATTACAGTTTCAATTTCCGTGCTTGTGATGGGTCTGTTAAGATTTTCTACTTCTTCTGGGTCCAGTTTTGGGAATCCAACAACACATTAAAAAGATCATACACCATGACCAAGTGGGCTTTATCCCAGGGATGCAAGGATTCTTCAATATCCAATAATCAATCAGTGTAATACACCACATTAACAAATTGAAAAATAAAAACCATATTATTATCTCAATAGATGCAGAGAAAGCCTTTGACAAAATTCAACACTCATTTATGATAAAAACTATCCAGAAAGCATGAATAGAAGGAACATACCTCAACATAATAAAAGCTATATATGACAAACCCATAGCAAACTTTATCCTCAATGGTGAAAAATTGAAAGCATTTCCTCTAAACTCAGGAACAAGACAAGGGTGCCCACTTTCACCATTACTATTCAACATAGTTTTTGAAGTATTGGCCACAGCAATCAGAGAGAAAAAGAAATAAAAGGAATCCAAATCAGAAAAGAAGAAGTAAAACTCTCACTGTTTGCAGATGACATGATCCTCTACATAGAAAACCCTAAAGACTCCACCAGAAAATTACTAGAACTAATCAATGATTATAGTAAAGTTGCAGGATATAAAATCAACACACAGAAATCCCTTGCATTCCTATACACTAATAATGAGAAAATAGAAAGAGAAATTAAGGAAACAATTCCATTTGCCATTGCAATGGAAAGAATAAAATACTTAGGAATATATCTACCTAAAGAAACTAAAGACCTATACATAGAAAACTATAAAACATTGGTGAAAGAAATCAAAGAGGACACTAATAGATGGAGAAATATACCATGTTCATGGATTGGAAGAATCAATATAGTGAAAATGAGTATACTAACCAAAGCAATCTATGGATTCAATGCAATCCCTATCAAGCTACCAATGATATTCTTCACAGAGCTAGAATAAATAATTTCACAATTTGTATGGAAATAGAAAAAAACCTCGAATGGCCAAAGCAATCTTGAGAAAGAAGAATGGACCTGGAGGAATCAACCTGCCTGACTTCAGGCTCTACTACAAAGCCACAGTCATCAAGACAGTATGGTACTGGCACAAAGACAGAAATATAGATCAATGGAACAAAATAGAAAGCCCAGAGATAAATCCATGCACCTATGGACACCTTATCTTTGACAAAGGAGGCAAGGATATACAATAGATTAAAGACAATCTCTTTAACAAGTGGTGCTGGGAAAACTGGTCAACCACTTGTAAAAGAATGAAACTAGAACACTTTCTAACACCATACACAAAAATAAACTCAAAATGGATTAAATATCTAAATGTAAGACCAGAAAGTATAAAACTGCTAGAGGAGAACATAGGCAACACACTCTCCGACATACATCACAGCAGGATCCTCTATGACCCACCTCCCAGAATATTGGAAATAAAAGCAAAAATAAACAAATGGGACCTAATTAAACTTAAAAGCTTCTGCACAACAAAGGAAACTATAAGCAAGGTGAAAAGACAGCCTTCAGAATGGGAGAAAATAATAGCAAATGAAGCAACTGACAAACAACTAATCTCAAAATATACAAGCAACTCCTACAGCTCAATTCCAGAAAAATAAATGACCCAATCAAAAAATGGGCCAAAGAACTAAATAGACATTTCTCCAAAGAAGACATACAGATGGCTAACACACACATGAAAAGATGCTCAACATCACTCATTATCAGAGAAATGCAAATCAAAACCACTATGAGGTACCATTTCACACCAGTCAGAACGGCTGTGATCCAAAAGTCTACAAGCAATAACTGCTGGAGAGGGTGTGGAGAAAAGGGAACCCTCTTACACTGTTGGTGGGAATGCAAAGTAGTGCAGCCACTATGGAGAACAGTGTGAGGATTCCTTAAAAAACTGGAAATAGAACTGCCTTATGATCCAGCAATCCCACTGCTGGGCATACACACTGAGGAAACCAGAATTGAAAGAGACACGTGTACCCCAATGTTCATTGCAGCACTGTTTATAATAGCCAGGACATGGAAGCACCCTAGATGTCCATCAGCAGATGAATGGATAAGAAAGCTGTGGTACATATACACAATAGAGTATTACTCAGCCATCAAAAAGAAAACATTTGAATCAGTTATAATGAGGTGGATTAAACTGGAGCCTATTATACAGATTGAAGTAAGCCAGAAAGAAAAAGAGCAATACAGTATACCAACGCATATATATGGAATTTAGAAAGATGGTAACGATAACCCTGTATACGAGACAGCAAAAGAGACACTGATGTATAGAACAGTCTTTTGGACTCTGTGGGAGAGGGAGAAGGTGGGATGATTTGGGAGAATGGCATTGAAACATGTATAATATCATATATGAAACGAGTCATCAGTCCAGGTTCGATGCATGATACTGGATGCTTGGGGCTGGTGCACTGGGACGACCCACAAGGATGGTATGGGGAGGGAGGAGGGTTCAGGATGGGGAACACATGTATACCTGTGGCGGATTCATTTTGATAAATTGCAAAACCAATATAATATTGTAAAGTTAAAAAATAAAATGAAATAATAATAAAAATAAAAAGAGAGAAAAAAATCTATTTTCTACAAAGGTGCTTCCCTGATAGCTCAGTTGTTAAAGAATCTGCCTGCAATACAAGAGACCCCAGTTCGAGTCCTGGTTCAGGAAGATCCATTGGAGAAGGAATAGACTACCCATTCCAGTATTCTTGGGCTTCTTTTGTAGCTCAGCTGGTAAAGAATCTGCCCACAATGTGGAAGACCTGAGTTCGATCCCTGGGTTCGGAAGAGTCCCTGGAAAGGGAAAGCCTACCCACTCCAGTATTCTGACCTGGAGAATTCCATGGACTGTATAGTTCATGGGGTAGCAAAGAGTCAGACACACTGAGTGACTTTCACTTCACTTTTGCTGAACTCCCATTAGTTATTTTGTATTTGCAATAAGATGAATATGTTAATACTGAGGTGTAGAGATTAAATTTGGATATAAAGCCATATATATATATATATATTCACATTTGTACTTGATAATCACATGCTTATTACATTTTATTGCATTTTCAAAATTCTAATGTTATTTTATAATGGTATTTTCTTTTCGATATATTTTAAAGGCATTTTCTTAAAGTAAAAATAAAATGACTATATTCCATGTCTTCAGAATGAATAAAATCAACTCAGTAGAAAAGTCATTTTCATAGAAAAAATATAAAACTTCATAAACAATTAAACAGATTAAAGCATCTTCTTTTAAGTTGTGCTTAATGAGAGCATGGGGAGTTAAATACAGAATTTCCATTAAAATGACTGAGAAATTGTGCATGTAGTTTCATACTTGCCTTGATGAACATTCTTCTCTTCCTACTGAATGTTTAAAAAGGGAGTAATTCCACAGTTTAAAGAGTACCAGGCAATCTTGTCAACACAGACATTCATATTAAGTACAAAATTTTTATGAGTATTTTTGAATTTGAAGTTGACAATAGGTATACCTGTTTTACATTTCATTCCTGTAAATCTTCTAGCAATAGTGTAAAAATATTACAATGATTTTGTCCATTAAATTCAATAAAATTTAGTACACTGAACTTGTTTCACTTTCTTGGTGAAAGCAGTCGTATTTTTCTAGCACAAAGTTGATTCCTGGCAAACAATATGTTAGATATTCATGACACAAAAAGTACTAAGAAAGAAAAATTGTATTTATTTTATTTCTTCTTTACTTTTCTAGGGGGAATGTAAAATTCCTGGCCCACCAGACTCACATACTAACATTTAATGTGTGGCTAGATGATTTTCAACTTTTGTCCATACAAGGATTTTTTTTTAAAAATCTATTCATTTATTCAATTTATTGCAGGTTTTATAGATGATAAAACTGAGAAGTTTAATCAAAGGTAATGCAAACAAGGAAATAAATATTAGAGCAGAAATAAGAGAAATAAAGACAATAGAGATTACTAAGAGCTGTTTCTTTGAAAAGATCTTTAAAAATGACAAGCCTTTGGCTAGACTCACCAAGAAAAAAGAAAAATAACTCAAATAAATAAAATCAGAAATTAGAAAGAATATGTGAATACTGATACCACAGAAACACAAAGGATCATAAGAGACTGCTATTAATCATTATATGCCAACAAACAGGATACCATAGACAAAATAACCTCCTAGAAATATACAAGTCACCAAGACTGAACCATAATGAAACAGAAAATATTAGCAGATTGATTATTGGTAAGGAGATTAAACCAGTAATCACAAACCTCCAAACAAACAAAAGTCCAGGAAAAGACAGCTTCACTGGTGAATTCTACCAAACATTTAAAGAAGAATCAAGAAAAAATCCTTCTCAAATTCTTCAAAAATAAAAGAGAGAACTCTTATAAAGTCATTTTATGAGACTAGTGTAACTTCATACCTAAACCAGACAAGGATACCATAAGAAAGAAAATGTATAGGCCAGTATCCCTTGTGAACATATATGTGAAAATCCTCAACAAAATATCACAAACCAAATTCAACAATAAAGTCAAAAGATCACATGCTATGATCAAATGAGGTTTATACCAAGGATTAAAGGATGGTTTAACATCTTCAAATCATTCAGCATGATACATTACCAAAATAAAGTATAACAATCATATGATCATCTCAATAGATGCAAAAAAGGCATTTGACAAAATTCAACATTCGTTTACAAAAAAAAACTCTCAACAAGGTGGGTATAGAGGGAATGTGTATGCATGTGTGCTCAGTCGTGTTCTACTTTTTTGCAACCTCGTGGGCTGTAGCCTACCAGCCTCCTCTGCCCATAGGATTTTCTAGGCAAGAATACTGGAATGGGTTGCCATCTCTTCCTCCAGGAGATCTTCCCAACTCACAGATGAACCAGAACTGCATATCCTGCATCTCTTGTTTTGGCAGGTGGGTTCTTACCACTGAGTCACCTCAACATAATGAAGGCCACATACAACAAGCCCTCAGCTAAGATCATGCTCAAAATGTGAACAGTGAAAACCCTTTCCTCTAGTTCAAGAACAAGATTGCCCCCCTTCACTACTTTTGTTCAACATAGTACTGGAAGTCTTAATCAGAGCAATTAGGCAAAAAAGATAATTAAAAGGCATCCAGTCGGAAAGGAAAAAGTAAAACTGTTACTATTTGCAGATGATATGATATTACTTACAGAGTACCCTAACTGCCGCTGCTAAGTCACTCAGTCGTGTCCGACTCTGTGTGACCCCATAGACGGTAGCCCACCAGGCTCCCCCGTCCCTGGGATTCTCCAGGCAAGAACACTGGAGTGGGTTGCCGTTTCCTTCTCCAATGCATGAAAGTGAAAAGTGAAAGTGAAGTTGCTCAGTCATGTAAGACCCTCAGCGACCCCATGGACTGAAGCCTACCAGGCTCCTCCATCCATAGGATTTCCCAGGCAAGAGTACTGGAGTGGGGTGCCATTGCCTTCTCCAGAGTACCCTAAAGAATCCATCAAAAAAAAAAAACTTTTTTAGAATTAACAAAAGAATTCAGTATGGTTGTAAGACACAAAATCAATACAAAAAAACTCTTTTGTCTTTGCATACTAATAATGATACAGCAGAAGAATAAAGACACTAATTCCACTCAAAATTGTATTAAAAGAATACAATACCTAGGAATAAATTTAATCAAGGAGGTGAAATATGTTCATACTTAAAACTGCAAGATATTAATGAAAGAATTTAAAGATGATACAAGTGAAAAGATATCCCATGTTCATGGATTGGAACAATTAATATTATTACAATCTCTTACTATCCAAAGCAATCTACAAGTTCAGTACAATCTCTATCAAAATTCCAATGGTACATTTCAAAGAAGTAGAATTAATAATATGCAAAATTTGTATAGAATCATAACAAAAAGCCCCAATGCTAAAGCAGTGTTGAATAAGAAGTACAAAGCTGGAGGCAATATGTTTCATTATGAATAGGTGATTTACAGAGAGAAAATCTAAAAGTAGAACAAAATATAAAGAGATTCTCAAATAAAGTGTGAGTTGGAGACATAATTTAAAAAAGCAACAATTAAATGTCACTGTATACCAGAGAGATTAAGAACTAAATGCTGACTCCAGCACTGTTTACAATAGTGAAGATATGGAAACAACCTAAATGTCCATCGACACAGGGATAGAAGTAAGATGTGGTACATATATACAATGGAACACTACTCAGACATTAAAAAGAATGAACACTGCCATTTACAGCAATATGGATGGACTTACTGTTCTTAGTGAAGCACGTCAGACAGAGAAGCAGAAGTATATGACATCCCTTACATGTGGAATCTAAAAAGAAATGATACAAATGAACTTACTTACAAAACAGACGGACTCACAGACTTAGAGAACTAGCTTATGGTTGCTAGGGGAGAAGGGTAGCAGGAAGGGATAGTTCTGCTATTTGGGACAGGTATGTATACACTGCTGTATTGAAAATGGATTACAGGCAGGGACCTACTGTATAGCACATGGAACTCTATTCAATGTTATGTGGCAGCCTGGATGGAAGAGGAGTTTGGGGGAGAATGGATACATGTATATGTATGGTTGAATCCTTTTGCTGTTCACCTGAAACTGTCACAAAACTATTTGTTAATCAGCTATACCTCAAAAGAAAATAAAAAGTTTACAATAAAAAAAAAAGAATTAAATGCTGAATAATGTCAATATTCAAGGGGCTCCGTGGGTATGGAACCCAGAGTCCTGCTGGTTTGATGGAAGACTGGTACACTTCCTTGAGAGAGGAAACTGACAGTTCTTAGTTAAATTAAATGTACATATGGCATGACCTAGCAGTTCTCCTGGACAGACACAGTCCATAAGGAAAGGATGCTCACTCACCTATCAGTGGAAAGGGAAGAAGTATTATCCTCATCCCTTTTTTGGTGAATTGGACATACAAGATATGGTAGATGTACACTGTTGTACAGTGTATAGATGCAACAGACTAGATATTCATAGTAAATAAGACAGCACTAAGAAAATAAAGCAAAACATAGAACAAAACTTATAATGTTATTAAACTAAAATACATCAAAAACAACATACACATTTTATAAGAACATAAACAGACCAAAGGATGAACTCTAGCTGTACCAGAATGGTTGTCCACAAAGGGAGAGAAATGGAGAGAGAGAGGTTCATTCATTCATTTAAATGAATAAATCATGTATAAAGGAAGAGAAGGAACTTAAGCAGATTATGATGACGTGTCATGAACTAGGGAGTAGAATTTACTCAACATTCTAGACAACTATATATGTGATATTCCTGACCCACAGTTGTTTACCTGTAGCTTGAATGCTGAGAACTGGCAGCCAACTTCTATCTAAATACTTCATAGACAGCATTGATTCCATGAAAGGCTTTCATTTATTTCAACCTGGGCTTTCAATTTTGAAAAAGGATTACATTTTGCTCTGATGTTTACAATTTCTCCTCAAGTAGCTGTTTTGGGCAGTAACATATAGATTATATTCAGTGATCTGCACAGGCTGGCAAGTAGACCTTAATATTTGGGGAAAGGAAATGAATTATTATAAATAAAGGTAAAAGGTATGTAAAAAGTTGCAGTTACATCCAATATTGATTTGCAATAAAGAGAAACTCTGTTTAAGAGCTATGAAGTTAGGTGTAACATTCTTCAAAGTGGTTTACTAGCATTTTATTTTATATAATAAAAAGAAGAGTGTGTTATCTAAAAAACCTAAAGATGAATAGGATATTAATCTTTATTTCTCAGAAACTGCACCAATCCTCTCCTATCTCCAACAAAGGTACATAAATGGCATTTAGAATGTGCATTTTGATGGCTTTTCAGACTGATTTAAAAGATAATGAAATTAATATGCAAACACAAGAAATATTAAAATATAAACATTTTAATTTTAAAATTTAATAATATTAACAAAGACATTCCAATACATTTTCTAGTACAATACAGCCCAATATAAAGTGAAATAAATATTCACTGCTCCGTGATACATTTATAGAGCATTTATGGTTTAAAGAAATGCAATTCTGTATTTCACTTTCAATTTTTCTCTTAGGAAATAATACTTTTTTCAAGAAGATCATACTAATATATATATTTGTACATGCTGAAAAGGACAAATAGTATGAACTCGATAAACTATTTCTGGAAGACCAAATGCAAACTGTACTTCCAGTGCAAAGTAGCCTTTATGCCCCTGAACACTCTCATCTGTTTACAGTATTCTAGAATCCCAAGCTAACTCCCTTTTTAACTCACCCTACAGACAATCAGCTATGGTTTTTTCAGTAGTCATGTATGGACGTGAGAGCTGGACTATAAAGAAAGCTCAGCACTTAAGAATTGATGCTTTTGAACTGTGGTGTTGAAGAAGACTCTTGAGATTCCCTTGGACTGCAAGTAGATCAACCAGTCCATCCTAGAGGAAATCAGTCCCAGATATTCATTGGAAGGACTGATGCTGAAGCTGAAACTCCAATACTTTGGCCACCTGATGCGAAGAACTGACTCATTTGAAAAGACCCTGATGCTGGGAAAGATTGAAGGTGGGAGAAGAAGGGGATGACAGAGGATGAAAAGTTGGATGGCATCACTGACTCAACGGACATGAATTTGAGTAAACTCCGGGAGTTGGTGATGGACAGGGAGGCCTGGCGTGCTGCAGTCCATGGGGTTGCAATGAGTCGGACATGACTGAGCAACTGAACTGACAGACAATCAGAAAAAGAGAAAGATATAGAGAACAAACATACAACTCTCTGGGCTTTGAACACATGCATCTAAATATACTCTTTAATAAGGTCCTTCTGTCTTAAACATGGAGCCCTCTAAATGTTAAGCAAGCCAGGCTCCTCTGTCCATGGAATTCTCCAGTCAAGAATACTGGAGTGGGTTCGCCATTCCCTTCTTAGAGACTCTTCCCAATCCAGGGGTCAAACCCCTGGTCTCCTGCATTGTAGGCAGATTCTTTACCATCTGAGCTACCAGGGAAGTCCATTAAGCAAGCCAAATCCTTATCATTATTTAGGTTCCTTTCCATTTTTTTTTTTCATGAAATTACATCTTGTTTCTTCACTGTAAATATCTATATCATTTATTATCTTTTTATTTTGAAAGATATTCATTAGAATATGTAATGAATTAGAAAAACCAAAATCTATAGAGGGAAGTCCCATGTTCCTTTAATCCAGTTTTACCCCCAATCCTGCAAAACTATATTACAATATAAAGCAGAAGTTTAGTATAATCTACAGAGCTTATTCAGGTTTCACCAGTCCTATGCTCACTCATCTGTTCGTTTTATAGATGAGTATAAATTCTACAAACTTCATCACATGTGCAGATTTATGTAACAATCACCACAATCAAAATACAGCACTGTTCCATCACCAAACATAAGGTTTCCTTATATCCTTACACCATTTCCCCACTATCCATTGCTGCTGCTGCTGCTAAGTCGCTTCAGTCGTGTCCGACTCTGTGCGACCCCATAGACGGCAGCCACCAGGCTCCCCCATCCCTGGGATTCTCCAGGCAAGAACACTGGAATGGGTTGCCATTTCCTCCTCCAATGCATGAAAGTGAAAAGTGAAAGTGAAGTCGCTCAGTCTTGTCCAACTCTTAGCGACCCCATGGACTGCAGCCTACCAGGCCCCTCCATCCATGGGATTTTCCAGGCAAGAGTACTGGAGTGGGGTGCCATCGACTACCCATTGCTAATACCTGGCAAACACTAATCTAATCATCATCTTCATAATTTTGTTATTTAATGAATATTTTATAGATAGAAAATACTGTTTGTAACCTTTTAATGGTGGCTTTTCCCACTTGGCTTAATTTCTCTGAGATCACTCCCAGTTTTTGTACATATCAGTACATCACTCCTTTTTATAACACTCTATGATATGGATTTATTATCATTTGTTTAACCATTCATGGATTGAGGAATAATTGTTTCCAGTTTGGAACTATTATAATAAAGTTGGTATGAATATTTATGTCTTAGCTTTTGTGTGAACATATATTTTTCTTTCTCTGGGGTAAATCTGCAAGAGTTTGATTGCTAGACCTTGTGATAAGTACATGTTTAGTGTTGTATATGAAAATTAGAGATACCAAAGGAACATTTCATGCAAAGATGGGCTCGATAAAGGACAGAAATGATATGCACCTAACAGAAGCAGAAGATATTAAGAAGAGGAGACAAGAACACACAGAACTGTACAAAAAAGATCTTCATGACCCAGATAATCATGATGGTGTGATCACTGACCTAGAGCCAGACATCCTGGAATGTGAAGTCAAGTGGGCCTTAGAAAGCACCACTACAAACACAGCTAGTGGAGGTGATGGAATTCCAGTTGAGCTATTTCAAATCCTGAAAGATGATGCTGTGAAAGTGCTACACTCAATATACCAGCAAATTTGGAAAACTCAGCAGTGGCCACAGGACAGGAAAAGGTCAGTTTTCATTCCAATCCCAAAGAAAGGCAATGCCAAAGAATGCTCAAACTACCACACAATTGCACTCATCTCACATGCTAGTAAAGTAATGCTCAAAATTCTCCAAGCCAGGCTTCAGCAATACATGAACCATGAATTTCCAGATGTTCAAGCTGGTTTTAGAAAAGGCAGAGGAACCAGAGGTCAAATTGTTAACATCTGTTGGATCATGGAAAAAGCAAGAGAGTTCCAGAAAAACATCTATTTCTGCTTTATTGACTATGCCAAAGCCTTTGACTCTGGATCACAATAAACTGTGGAAAATTCTGAAAGAGATGGGAATGCCAGACCACCTGACCTGCCTCTTGAGAAACATATGCAGGTCAGGAAGCAACAGTTAGAACTGGACATGGAACAACAGACTGGTTCCAAATAGGAAAAGGAGTACGTCAAGGCTGCATATTGTCATCCTGCTTATTTAACTTATATGCAGAGTACATCATGAGAAATGCTGTGTTGGAGGAAACACAAGCTGGAATCAAGATTGCCGGGAGAAATGTCAATAACCTCAGATATGCAGATGACACCACCCTTATGGCAGAAAGTGAAGAGGAACTAAAAAGCCTCTTGATGAAAGTGAAAGTGGAGAGTGAAAAAGTTGGCTTAAAGCTCAACATTCAGAAAATGAAGATCATGGCATCTGGTCCCATCACTTTATGGCAAATGGCAGATGGGGAAACAGTGTCAGGCTTTCTTTTTTGGGGCTCCAAAATTACTGCAGATGGTGACTGCAGCCATGAAATTAAAAGACGCTTACTCCTTGGAAAGAAAGTTATAACCAGCCTAGATAGCATATTCAAAAACAGAGACATTACTTTGCCAACAAAGGTCCATCTAGTCAAGGCTGTGGTTTTTCCAGTGGTCATGTATGGATGTGAGAGTTGGACTGTGAAGAAAGCTGAGTGCTGAAGAATTGATACTTTTGAACTTCGGTGTTGGAGAAGGCTCTTGAGAGTCCCTTGGACACAAGGAGATCCAACCAGTCCATCCTAAAGGAGATCAGTCCTGGGTGTTCACTGGAAGGACTGATGCTGAGGCTGAAACTCCAGTACTTTGGCCACCTCATGCAAAGAGTTGACTCACTGGAAAAGATCCTGATGCTGGGAGGGATTAGGGGCTGCAGGAGAAGGGGATGAAGAGGATGAGATGTCTGCATGGCATCACTGACTCGATGCGCATGAGTTTGGGTGAACTCCGGGAGTTGGTGATGGACAGGGAGGCCTGGCCTGCTGCAGTTCATGGAGTTGCAAAGAGTCAGACATGACTGAGTGACTGTACTGAACTGAACTGAACTGAATAACTGACAAGCTGCTTCCTAGGAGTCTGTCCTGTTTTACAGTCTAACCAATCATGTATGAATCATCTAGTTTTTCAGTATCTTCACTAGCATTTGTGTTATTATTGCTTTATTTTAGCCATTCTCATATGTATGCAGTAATATCATTATTGGTTTAATTTGTGTTTCCCTAGTAGCTGATGAGGGAGAAGGCAATGGCACCCCACTGCAGTACTCTTGCCTGGAAAATCCCATGGACGGAGGAGCCTGGTAGGCTGCAGTCCATGGGGTTGCTAAGAGTTGGACATGACTGAGCGACTTCACTTTCACTTTTCACTTTCATGCATTGGAGGAGGAAATGGCAACCCACTCCAGTGTTCTTGCCTGGAGAATCCCAGGGACGGCGGGGCCTGGTGGGCTGCTGTCTATGGGGTCGCACAGAGTCGGACACGACTGAAGTGACAGCAGCAGCAGCAGTAGCTAATGATGTGGACCATCTATTCCTGAGCTTATTTCCACACCCTCTTCATTGAAATATCTATTCATGGCTTTTGACTAATCAGTAAATGGGCTATTTGATTTTTACAGCCAAGTTTGAGAGTCCTTTGTATGCATTCACTTTCACTTTTCACTTTCATGTATTGGAGAAGGAAATGGCAACCCACTCCAGTGTTCTTGCCTGGAGAATCCCAGGGATGGGGGAGCCTGGTGGGCTGCCATCTATGGGGTCACACCGAGTCGGACAGGACTGAAGTGACTTAGCATAGCATAGCATAGCATACCATATATGCATTCTTGATATGAATGGATTCTTTATTAGATATATGGTTTGTAAATATTACCTCCCACATATAATTATACTCATATATTATGTGATATACATAATCTTCTATCTTGAATTTTAATATTAAATATGCATTTTTGCTTCTATCTTGTAGGAATGCAAATTCTTAAAAGTAGAACCAAAGGTATTTAACCTTCACCTATCCCCCAACAAGCGTTTATTACACAAGGACATCTAATAACACATTACTGATAAAGTAGTGAACACAGAAATAAAAAATAAAATAGACATTCCCAAAACAAACTACCTCATGAGACTATTATAGTAAATTGATATAAAGTAAAATCATACTTTCCAGGTGACTAAATATTTTAATATCCAAGTTTTAGGTCTCCTATCTTCTATACAACCACACTTTCTTCAAGTTGAAGCTTTTTTCTCAACATATAGAAATGTGGTCTCTTTTACCATATAAACCTTTAGGATGATGCAATTCTTTAGTTTATCCTGGTGTGAATTTTCCTAACTTCTGTTCAGGACTTTTTTTTAAGCATAATTTGACAGATTAAGGTATGGCATCTCCATATGTCTATATAGCTACATTACAGTTTCTTCTTTGGTATCTAATATTTAGATGGTGATGTAAGTCTCTGTTTTACTGCCTTTATACTGTTAGGCTTTTATTGATTCACTTAGGGTGTAATTGCTTGCTCTCTGTAAGCATTCTAATCAGAACAGCAAGATCACTTCAGTATTCCCAATTCGAGTGAGGTCACAGAAATTAGAGATGCAAATAACTTGCTAAGTCACCCTTTTAATTTTTCCTCTGGGTAAGGTTATTCCCTATGGTATATTTTTTTCTTGTTTCTCCTTTTTTTTTTTTTTGTCAATCTGAGCATTAAAGAGATTCAATAAGTATGTTTTTTCCTAGTGCTTCCATTCCAAGACTAAGCTTGAAATCTCTCTGGAAGGAATGAAAATCATATATTCTTTGATAGCAGTATCAGTATCCAGTATCTGGATATCCAGATACTGGATATCAGTATACAGTATCTTCCATGCATGAACCGTGATGGTTCCTCTTGCCATTATTCAATAAGACTTTTCTCAGTTCTTGGTTGCAAGTTCAATGATGAGAGAACCTACTGCTTCTGTGAAGTCTGCCTTTCCTTGCTACTAACTGGTAATTTCATCAGAAACATGATTAACAGAACTGTTATAGCAGTTATAATGGTGATGAAGTCATGCCACTATGAAGAAAAGGAAAATGAAATAATTATGTCAATTATATTCATCATGAATTCCCCATCATGAGTCACTTTTCTTAAAACATAGGCCTAATTTTCCTATGAAAGTAGAAATGTAGGAAGTCAAGATTGAAGTAATTTGACTTGAAATACCTCACTTGGGAATGGTATAACATTATTGTTTGCAAGATTCTGTCAAATATCTTATTATACTTAGAGTGATGAGGTGAAATGGAATGGGTTATTACCCACATTTTATACCTCATTATATTGAGGTTCTGATCTAATTGATTTAGGTTACACAATTCAACATGTTCTCAAACTCAGTACTTTTTACAATACATGAAACTCACAATCACATACAGGCATTTACTGACTCGACAGACGTGAGTCTCAGTGAACTCCGGGAGTTGGTGATGGACAGGGACGCCTGGCGTGCTGCGATTCATGGGGTTGCAAAGAGTCGGACACGACTGAGCGACTGATCTGATTTTATGCAAAACTGGATTAAAATCCTAGAGCACCTAGATTTCCTCCATCATATGTCCTATTTCTTCTATGTCTTCTTTGTGAGCACACTTCAATTTTCTCTTGTTTTATTATATTTTAGAGCATCAATTATCTTTTTTGCTGCATATCTGAATCACCCATGCAGTTTTTATATATAATGATGCCCAGGTTATACCCTATAGTGATTGATTAATAAGAAATATCTGGAGGAGAGACTCAGGATTCAATATATTTTCCTTAAACTCTCCAGTTGATTCCAAAGTGCAGCCAAGTTTGAGAAATACTATCTTATATTTCTATCCCAGGCTTTCTTCTCTTACAACTGTGCACTGAACCAAGCATTTGATTGTACAACCACACACAGTAATTTTATTTTCCAGGTACATGGTGGTTCTTCATAAGTCCACATCTCCACCTAGAACTCTGTCTTGGGCTTCAGAAGCATTCACACTTGTATATCCATCTCCACAGAGGCTTTAACAGTCTCATGCTCTTATGACTGAGCTAGCCAGGCAGAGGCTTAAAACTCAAAAATCCCCAGGGTGAATTTATAGCTTTCCCTCAAAACATCCTTCTTTTTCTTATTTAGTGCAGACTATTCTGTTGCAAAAGTAAGACTCAAGAATTCAGTGGCTGTGTCAAAACATGATATTGTCTCTCACTCTCAGTTCTGAGACTGAGAAGCTCTACTCTTCTCAAGCTTAGGCATCTTTCCTTGTTCTTGTCACTACAATCAGTCAACTGGAAGAAAGAATCAGGGGTCCAGGTGCATCTCTTTAAAGGGCAGGGCTCAGAATGTGACTTACTACTTCTACCTTTATTCCATCAGTCAGACATTATTCATATGGTCACACAAGTCTATAAGGGTAGATAGATTTGTGGTCTTTAGCTAGATAGCCATGTACCTGGCTAAAACCAAGAGGAAGGAACTTCTAACTCTGAAGAAGGTGAAGTAACAAATTACCCTCCTTCCTGAAACAATAACTGCATTTCATATATTCAAAAGTTAAGTAGAAATATGAAATATAAATATTTTCAAAAGGAATCACACTGAACTGCTAAAGATGAAAACTACAATTTGTGAGATGAAAAATACATGGAATGGAATTAACAGCAGATCAGACATTGCAGAAAATAAAGGGTTAGTGCACTCTGAGACACAACAGGAAGAACTATACAAAATAAGACACAGAGAGCGAAAGGAATAAATAGTGAACGGTTCAAGTGAGCCGTGGAACAATTTCAAGTGGTCTCATATACACACAGTTGGAATCTCCACAGGTTAGGAAATATCAGAGAAGAAAGAAGGACCAAAATTTTTTGAAGAAATAATAGTTACAATGTTTGCAAAACTTGAAAAATAGAAACCCATAATTTAAGAATCTCAATAAATCTCAAGTACAAGAGACATTAAAAATAAATACTCCAAGGCACAACATAATCAAATTTCTCAAACTTAGTGATAGAAAATCTTTAAAGCAGCCAGAGGAAAAGACATCTTTAAACTAATTACGTATTTAACATAATACATTTTATGTACAAAATCAAAGATAAGGATGATTTATTTCTCATAGAAAATATGTAAGTGAGATGACAATGGAGGAGGATCTTTAAAGTGCTGAAAGAAAATGCTTTCTCATCTACTAAGTAAATATATCTTTCCCAAAAATGTGAAGTCAAACTTTTCAGACATCACCAGCAGACCAGCATAACATAAAAGACATTTTCTTCAGATGGGAGGGAAAAAAGACAACCGGATAAAAACAAGGAATGAAGAGGGCCTAGAAATGAAAATTATACGGATGGATATATTTCATTTTTTCTTGTGATCTAAAACCTTATTTCAAAGATAAATGACTGTTTAATAATAATTTTCTGTGAATTTAACAGATATGTACAAGAGACGTGACAACAATAGCACAAATCCAGGAGGGGAAGATGGAAAAGTGCTGTAATACTTGAAGGCAGACTGTGATATGATGATGTACACTATAAGGCAACCGTAAAATGACTGAACAATGAGTTGCAGCTCACCAGTCAGCAAAGGAGGTAAAATGATTCGTGAAATGATTAAAGTAATCCACAAATCCATAAAAAGACAGAAAAAAATAACATAATAATGACTTTAAAAAAAGAATGTAACAATGACAGAAAACAATGACTTGGTTGTGTTAGGTAGAGTCCAGGATAATGGGCCTCTGTTCAACCAAAGGCCATAGGAAAACTAAAATGTAGAAGTTTATTATTCAAAGATCCCGTAGAAAACATGCAGCATGCCTCGAAGGGCCACACATGAGGTAAAGGCAGGATGCAGGCAGTCTGCAGCAGGACCTGGGGGGCATGACTTTATTAAGGTCCATGTGTAGAATGCTTTGGGCTTCCCAAGTTAAAGCCAGATTGGTCAATTCAAGCCAAAAAGCAGGGTTTCGCTCAGCTCATTATCTAAGGGACTCACAAGGGGAAGGCCCTGGGAAGCAGAAAAGACTGTTGAACACAAGGGCCATTGGAGTAGGCAGGTCAGGAACTTATATTTACTTGTGACTCAGTGGCATGAAGGGTTAATGTCAATCTAAGATACCCATAGGCAGCTTGGGCAGATAAAATGGATGTGGAAGCAGCAATATTGAGAGTAGCAGAGCTAAATTCTTGGTAAGAATAAAGGAAATAAAAATAAGATTAGAATAGAAAACAGTACAAGACAGATGAGAATCTAACAATATCAGTGATCACGTAAAATACAGATAATCCAAGTACCACATATATTATGAACATTCTTATTAATAAAATATAATATCTTACAAATTTACCATAATTTTTCTTGCTTAAAACGTCTAAGAAATTTATAACTTTAAAGGTAATTTATAATATCCTCAGTATTTCCTAGGGAGATGGTGGCTCAAAGGTAAAGAATCTGCCTGCCAATGCAGAGACAGGAGACTTGGGTTCAATCTCTGGGCCTGGAAGAACCCTTGAAGGAGGAAATTGCAACCCACTCCAGTATTCTTGCCATGAAAATCCCATGGACAAAGGAACCTGGCAGGTTCACAAAGAGACAAAATGGAGCAACTGAGCATGCAATATACCCTGTAAGACTCTGTATGATCTGACAGTCTCATTTCAGGGGTACCTCATATGATAATCTTTTCTTCCAACAAACTGAAATCCTTTAGTTTTACTAAGATGCCATATTTTCCTTCTCCTTAGTTTAAGGTTCACCTTTCTTGAAAGAGTCTCCATTCTGAACTCTGCCATAGTTAAATCTTATAACTATGCAGGCAGCAGATAGCACTGGAGATTGTAGACTCTTCTTCAGGACCTTACCCACCAACCCTGGGCCATCTGCCCCTTCCACTCATTCCTCTATCAGTGTATCCTGTTCCTAAGAGCCTGGTAAGCAAGTGAGCTGGTTAAAAGTCTTTTTATTAATATTCACCAAGAAGGATACGTTGATTCTGCCTTGACCTAGGATTTTAGCAATAGAAATGGTTAGGTGATTAGATTTGATATGTGGGTTGTTGTTCAGTCACTAAGCCCTGTCTGACTCTTTGCAACCCCATGGACTGAACCATACCAGGCTTTTCTGTCCTTCACTTTCTCCCAGAGTTCGCTCAAATTCATGTCCCTTGAATCAGTGATACCATCCAACCAGTTCGTCCTCTGTCGCCCCCTTCTCCTCCTGCCCTCAATCTTTCCCAGCATCAGGATCATTTCCAACGAGTCAGCTCTTCACAACATGTGGCCAAAGTATTGGAGCTCCAGCTTCGGCATCAGTCCTTCCAATGACTATTCAGGGTTGATTTCCTTTAGGACTGACTGGTTTGATCCCCTTGCTATCCAAGACTCTCAAGAGTCCTCTTCAGCATCACAATTTGAAAGCATCAGTTCTTTGGCATTCAACCTTCTTAATGGTCCAACTGTCATATCCATGCATGACTACTAGAATATGTGGGTAAGTAGACCCAAATAAAGTTGCTGATAGTTGGATATGGGGGCGAAGAAAGGAGCACAATTAAGGGTGACTTACCACATTTTATTTTAATTACCTGTTCACTTATCCTTACCGCACAGTATACCACAAATGCCACAACAGTAAGAAGTATTGGTTTCCCCAGACATAGTATATATGTCTGTAAATTATAGTATATATCATAGTACTGTTATCTCCAGTGCAGAACAGGTATTCTTTAAACACTTTTTTTTCAACTGAAAACTGAACCTCAGAGCAGTTCTACACATTTTAATTTACAATTTCTACTTATAGGTAAAGAAATTGATATTCAGATAAATTATGTAACTGTAACTAGAAGTTAGGGATATAGTTCCTAGAGTCATACAATCTGAATTTAAATTCTTAATTCTAACTTTATCAAGCTGTATGAACTTTGGCAAGAAAGTTCCAGAAAAACATCTAGTTCTGCTTTATTGACTATGCCAAAGCCTTTGACTGTGTGGGTCACAATAAACTGTGGAAAATTCTGAAAGAGATGGGCATGCCAGACCACCTGACCTGCCTCTTGAGAAACCTATATGCAGGTCAGGGAGCAACAGTTAGAACTGGACATGGAACAACAGACTGGTTCCAAATAGGAAAAGGAGTGAGTCAAGGCTATATATTGTCACCCTGCTTATTTAACTTATATGCAGAGTACATCATGAGAAATGCTGGGCTGGAAGAAGCACAAGCTGGAATCAAGATTGCCGGGAGAAATATCAATAACCTCAGAGATGCAGATGACACCACCCTTATGGCAGAAAGTAAAGAGGAACTCAAAAGCCTCTTGATGAAAGTGAAAGAGGAGAGTGAAAAGGTTGGCTTAAAGCTCAACATTCAGAAAACAAAGATCATGGCATCCGGTCCCACCACTTCATGGGAAATAGATGGGGAAACAGTGGAAACAGTGTCAGACTTCACTTTTTGGGGCTCCAAAATCACTGCAGATGGTGACTGCAGCCATGAAATTAAAAGACGCTTACTCCTTGGAAGGAAAGTTATGACCAACCTAGATGGCATATTCAAAAGCAGAGACATAACTTTGCCAACAAAGGTCTGTCTAGTCAAGGCTATGGTTTTTCCAGTGGTCATATATGGATGTGAGAGTTGGACTGTGAAGAAAGCTGAGCGCCGAAGAATTGGTGCTTTTGAACTGTGTATGTTGGAGAAGACTCTTGAGAGTCCTTTGGACTGCAAGGAGATCCAACCAGTCCATTCTAAAGGAGATCAGTCCTGGGTGTTCTTTGGAAGGAATGATCCTGAAGCTGAAACTCCAGTACTTTGGCCACCTCATGCAAAGAGTTGACTCATTGGAAAAGTCTCTGATGCTGGGAGGGATTGGGGGCAGGGGGAGAAGGGGATGACACAGGATGAGATGGCTGGATGGCATCACCGACTCGATGGACGTGAGTTTGAGTGAACTCTGCGAGTTGGTGACGGACAGGGAGGCCTGGCGTACTGTGATTCATGGGGTCTCAAAGAGTCAGACACGACTGAGCAACTGAACTGAACTGAACTGATGAACTTAGGCAAGTTACTTTAATTTTCTAAACTTGATTTCCTTTTATATAACATGATAATAATAAGTAGGTTGTTAAAAAATATTATGGGATTATGTGCAGACACCATCTATACAATGTCTCACCACCAAACCACTCAGTTACTATTAACTATTGTTTTTATTATCATTATCACTATGATTATTATTATCTAAGGCAATCTAATGAATTAGAAGCAGATCTCCCAGCTGAACCAGGCCTTTATGCTCTTTCGCTACTAATTAATACATTAGAAGATGATGCACACTCAAAAATGAGATTTCAAATTTCATCATTTTTTTCTGATGTTCTTTGGATTCTTCAGGTGCTTTAATATGAACCTCACTGATGAGCTCAACAACTTAGAGTTTAATCACTTCTTTATGACATATGGCTTTTCACTCTCTAGATTTATAATGTAGATACTGAACCAAGTATGGGCCTATGGTTATTAGTTTGGGGAATGTTTCATTAATATTAATAAATGACAGTTGCATTCTCTTTTCTATGACCTTCAACTTGTTTTTAATCTATGTACTCTTAGCTCACTTTAAAATTAACTTGAATTAACATGTTAGAAACTTAACATACATTTTGAAAGATTTTAAGTACTATTTCATAATGTACATACTAAACTCTGAATTGCTCTTAAAAAGCGTTAGCCTGAGGACAGGATTTTAGGGAGAAAAAATCAGGAATATTAGTAAATACATATTATTTCACTTAGGTTTATTATCTTTTGGATAGCTACTGAAATTTGTTCAAACCAGTACAAATGTTATTCAATGGAACTTTTGGAATCTACAGTATCATTTCTAGGACAAATGACTACTTCAGCACATTAAACAATATTCACCTGGCCTGAAAAGACCATACATGAAAAGGGGAATCCTTTAGCCCCTGCCTTGAAAAGAGGATTACATCTATGAAAAAATTGTGTCTTATCTAAATCAATAGCAGTAAAGGTGGTGCTTTACATACTTTACTGTAGGGAATATTTTATTTAAATGGCAAAACTAAACACTGTCAGCAAATATTCTAAATTTTGCTTTAAAGATATGTCAAAATTACACCTAACATGTTCCCTCAAATAAAGTTAATTTGACAAGACAAATAAACAATAGGTCCTAATTATAAATCTCAAATCAAGAAAAGAAAAACATTGTTTTCTGCAAAAGGCTGATCAGAGATGCCAGAGAGAATTCAGAAGTGACTAACTACCTGAAGAATCATGGAAAAATCAACGCAGTAAGTCATACACTGTCAAAGCAATTCATACAGAGTACTGCTAACATGTCTTGTTATTTTAACTGAAAGGGAAAACAATTTAGGGAGGAATTAATTAATTTCTTCAAGGCTAACAAAATCATAAATAGAATCTAACATCATCAGGAAAGGAGGAAAGAATGCTGGCAACAAAAACTGGAAATGTGTATTTCTCTTATACAGAGAATTCTCTGGAGCCTCTTAAAAAGGCTAAGGAAACACAATTGTTCTGGAAAGGTGAGCATTTGTTAAACAAATGATTATAAAGACATGTATACCTGTGGCGGATTCATTTTGATATTTGGCAAAACTAATACAATTATGTAAAGTTTAAAAAGAAAAGAAAAAAAAAAAAAGACATAGTTTCAGATGCCAAAGAGAAGTAGAAGGAACACTGCTCAAAAATAACAGACCAGGTCATCAGGGGAAGGAATGAAGTTTCAGCAAGTTATATTTAATTCAGACCGTATTAATTATCAGCACTGTATCAGCTTGACAACTTTGTTAGTTAAGGGTTGAGATATATTATGGGACATATAGACAGTTAATACTTGATATTATAAAATTATTATAAAATGAATGTTTAACCTCTCTGAAAATTAATGAATTAACTTTAGTAAAACTATTTGTGTATTAAAGGCAATGTACAAACCACAATGCTAGAATATCTCACAAATCTAGAATTAGAGGAAAGGACAACATAAACTTTCAGAGTTTGCAGCATTTCAAATAAGGAATAAACTAGCACCTAATGGAAGGCTTAAGTGTCTGCAATTACAAGAATTCTGCTGATAAGTTTTTTTCCAGAAAAATCTTTTATTTGCTTGTAAAAGATTCTTCTAAAATCTTATTTGCATAAATATATTATTTAGCAACATATAGAGTACCTTGGGGGCTTCCAAGGTGGCCACTAGCGGTAAAGAACCCACATGCCAATGCAGGAGATATAAGAGACTAGGGTTTGATCCTTGGGTTGGAAAGATCCCCTGGAGAGGGAAATGGCATCCCATTCCAGTATTCTTGCCTGGAGAAGCCCAGGGACAGAGGAACCTGGTGGGCTACAATCCATGAGGTTACAAACTGTCCAACATGACTGAAGAGACTTAGCACACATACACACACGCAAGCACATACCACAGAGCATAACAAATATCAGCCCATCATAGTCCAAGATATAGCAATGAAAAACAAAAGAATCAAAAACTTTTGTTCTATGCCAGGTATTGAGCTAAGTGCTTCACTTCACATGTATTATCTCTACTAAGTATCACTGCAAAAATATATGGTAAACTGTGTAAATTAAAAAAAAAAAAAATGCTGCCTGCCATTGCAGTTCTACAAGGATCAAGCCATTAACTACTACAGTGTACCCGAGGGGAATTCAGGCTTGAGAAAGACAGAAAGCATGCTGGACTTTGTACATTGGCCCCAGATAACTAAGATATATTTGTTGTTTCGTTGCTGCAGCTGTGTCTGACTCTTTCCGACCCTATGGATTGTAGCCCCCAGGCTCCTCTGTCCATGGGATTCTCCAGGCAAGAATATTGGAGTGGGTTGCCATTTCCTCCTCCAGGCAATCTTTCTGGAGTTGACCCAAACCTCGAATCTGAGTCTCCTGCTTGGTAGGTGGATTCTTTACCACTAAGTTACCAGGGAAGCCCAGTTAAGATACATGTGTGCATGTGTGCTAAGTTGCTTCAATCATGTCTGACTCCTTGCAACCCTACAGACTGCAGTATGCCAGGCTCTTCTGTCCATGCAATTCTCCAAGCAAGAATACTGGAGTGGGTTGCCAAGCCCTCCTCCAGGGCATGGAGGATACATGCCTAAGGACAAATAAGATAAATATCTAAGGACAAATTTCAGTGACCCCAGATTCTTGCATCTTCCCACACATAGAACAGCACTTAAAATTGTTAGACTGAGATGTCTGTTCATTATGATTAGCAGTAATATTTTACGCTTAACTATATTACCCAGCCAGAAAATAAAAAGCTTCATATGTATATAGACATCCTGGCTCCTCCCTTACCTCCTTGGAGCAATTCCTAAGAGCAGTCTGAAAGGCTATCTACCTCCTGAGCTATAGTCCTCAGTAGGGTCCCCAAATAAAACAACTTTTATGTTGAGAGTTTTTCTTTTAATCAACACTTTACACTTGTATTTTGAAATATGCATACTATCTACAATATGTACCTATATATATTTCTTTTTAAATTAGAAATATTTGGTTAAAAGGATTTTCCCATTACATATTTGATCAAGTTATTATAGTTGTGTTTCTTTTAATATTAATTATAATAGGTAAGTCACAACATTAAACATTTTATTTTATAAGCCTGAAGCATTCCATTTGGAATATTACCTACACTGTCTCTTTGTAAGTAGCTAGAAAAGATGTATATATAGCAAAGTAGTTTTATAGTAATTGAAAATCCATTTTGTATGGTTTTTGGTATTCTCTACATATTACAGAGTAGGTGGTATTTACTTTTTATGACATTGTGATTTATAATGTTAGGGAAGAAGAAATTTTCTTCCACCCATCTAGGTTCTTTTGGCTGGTCTAAGAATTAAATTGACTTGAGATAGATAATAGGAGAAAATCAAACAGAAGTTTAATAGCATGTATATGGGGGAGAAATTCAAGAGAATTAACTTGCCAAAAGGGCTGAATCCCTCACCTTAAAGACTATCTACAGCTAAAGACACAATAGGATGCTGAGAGTAGTGGTTTGGAACTTTCAAAAAGAAGGAAGGGAATTCACATGGACATGGAAAAGCAAATGTTTTATAGAGAAACATTTGCTGGGCAATGCAGAGACAGTGGGACACAGAGAGGAATTTTAACAGACTTTGCTAGATTCCTTCTGGATCTAAACATCTAGTTCAAACTGTAGTTATATATGTTAATACTGTAGCTGTCTTCCTGCAAGAGTGAAAATGAAAATGTTAGTCGTTCAGTCATGTCTGGCTCTTTGCAACCCCGTGGACTGTAGCCTGCCAGGATTCTCTGTCCATGGAATTTTCCAGGCAAGAATGCTGGAGTGGGCATCTGTTCCCTTCTCCAGGGGATCTTCCCAACCCAGGGATCAAACCAGGTCTCCCACATTGCAGGCAGATTCTTGTGAGCCACAAGGGAAACACTGGTAGATGACCATGTTTGAATTGAGTTGAATTATAGGACACCGGCTGGTGGCTATGGAGCACTGGTGGTATGGGGAAAATCACCCTCCCACACATTAGAAGTGGGTCCAGGTACCCAAAAGGCTTTTATAATCAGAGATAAAAATTAATGAATATTAAAAATTAATCAACAATGTTGGATAATTATGCCCTAACATCAAACACACTAGTCTCAAAATATGTAAACTTGAATAAAATGGATTATTTTGAGGAAAGAAATCCTGGCAATACATTTAAATGACAGTCTTTTCCTAGTGCCATTAGCAGTGATAGTCACAAATATATGTTTGTGAAACTATTGGACACCTAGATTTTCATAGTTAACCTAATTTTTTCATGCACTCTTTTCCAGTAAATATTAAAAATAACATTTTTTTGTGACAAAACACTGGAAATTTCAAAGTTCACTTCTACCATAGGCAAGCTTTATTCACAGAGGTTATTCTTAGAATTAGGTCTTGAGATAAAATTAAGCTCTGCACCCTTATGGATTACTCTTCCTCCCTGGTTATTTGTTCAAGTTTAAGCAAAACAATTAGTTACATATTAATAAGTTCAAATGATTTACTACTCTAAGGAATTTTCAGCATCTGATACAGAAGAACTGGGTTTCCTGAATAGACTGACATAGCTTACCTCTTAAACCTCATGATTTTCAGTTTTCAAAACTTGTGCCTCCAAGTTGAATATCTGATTTGAGACAACCTCTTTTGTTACTGGGCTTCCCTGGTGGCTCAGATGTTAAAACGTCTGCCTGGAATGTGGGAGACCTGGGTTTGATCCCTGGGTCGGGAAGATCCCCTGGAGAAGGAAATGGCAACCCACTCCAGTACTCTTGCCTGGAGAATCCCATGGAGAGAAGAGCCTGGTAGGCTACAGTCCATGGGGTCGCAAGAGTCAGACATGACTGAGCGACTTTCCTTCCTTCTTCCTTTTGTTATTGCTGAAAGGAAAGTGATAGGCTTCTGAACAAACTTCAGAAGCATTATTAAATTCTCAATTACAACTGTCCCTCTATGTTCATACATCTGACTAATTAAATTACATCCTGTAGTCCCCTCTCATATCCTCTAACCCTTTCCATTTAAATCAATTTCTGTTATTCTCTTTACTCCAAGGATCCATTCTTGGTCCACTGTTCTCACCAGCTATCCTTAGACATATTCATCCTTGCAGTATTGGCTCTGGGTTCCCTATGTTTCTTGTACCTTCCACAGACTACTTTCATTATTTTTAAATGAATAATGTATTTATAAAAAGTGAAGTCGCTCAGTCATGTCCGATTCTTTGTGACCCCGTGGACTGTAGCCCACCAGGCTCCTCCGTCCATGGGATTCTCCAGGCAAGAGTACTGGAGTGGGTTGCCATTTTCTTGTCCAGGGGATCTTCCTGACCCAGGGATTGAACCCAGGTCTCCAGCATTGCAGGCGGAGGCTTTAACATCTGAGCCACCAGGGAAGCCCCAATGTATTTATAAAATACTAGCAAATAGCTTATATACTAATGAAAAATTTAGTTTTCAAATAGCTTATACACTAATGAAAACTTTCTAAAAACTAAAAAAATTCATTGTGATAGTTTTTCTTATATATAGATATAGAGATATTGAGGAAGACAGACAGATGGATACTCTCATTAGAGATATGGATTGGGGAATACAATGCATAATTACTGATTTATTTGGGTGTTTAAAATGTGAAAATGTCTTTGATATGACTATAAGCAAGTAAATATCAGAAGACATTTATAGAGGTGATAAAGTGATTCCAGATTTAGATTTGAAGTGAGAACATTATATAATGATCAAAATAATAATAAATAATGAGAAAAGAAACACCAACATCTGCCAAAGCTTACAATATTTTCTAAAGAAATGACGATTAAAATGCTATATGTAGGCCACATCTAGATGGAATACTGGAAAGATATCTGTGTGCTAGAAACAAAAGTTTTACACTTAATAATTTAATATGTAACAAATAAAATGCAGACCTATAATCCACACATTAGAGGAAAATGAATCCCTATTAAATTAGTTAAAATGAAAAGAATGCATTTGTAGCTTAATAAACATTTTCAAATCAATGCAGATATGCCTTCTTATTTGAATTCTATTTTAATAGTCCCTCAGATGAATCCCAAATATTTTGTTGAAAGCACATTTCCTGAATATAAAACTGGCTACAATGAATCAGCTTCTGTATGCCCGTAAAGAGTGCTTAAGCGGTATGCTTTTGCTAAGAAGATGTATAGTCAAGGCAGTTGGATTTAGCTGTTTGTCCAAAAGGACCATGTTTCCCCAGAGCAGATCTTGGACCTTTATGCTTTCACTTGCCCTTCTCACTGTCATATAGCACCAAACAGCACCAGGAACTGCAGACTCCATTTTCTTTCCTTTGTCATCAAATCTCACGTAAGACTCTCTTCATCTAGTTTAAAAAAAAAATTTGATACTTACTTTATTTTGCTAAGTGCTCTTGCATTCACCATTATTTTTAATATTTTTTTCATCTGTATTATATTCATTTAGAAACCTAATATATGCATACATGTATCTTTACAAATCTGTTTCAATAAAAGGATAATTAATGTTTTAAACATCTTAAATAACACTCAATTTTCTAAAATAAATGAAAAAATTTAGCTCACTGATATTATTCATTCCTATCTCTCTGACAGATGCCTCAAAATTATATTCATATTGGTGTTACCCTTAGTTCTCTTACTTCCTTTGTGTGACTTTAAATAATATGCTTAAGCAGAGAATAATTTATACATCAACTTTTCAATAATAAATCCCTAATTTTAGAATGGGGTTTCCCAGGTGGCTCAGTGGTAAAGAATCCACCTGCCAATGCAGGAGATAACAGGTTGTATCCCTGGGTCAGGAGGATCTCCTGGAGAAGGAAATGACAACCCATTCCATTATTCTTGTCTGGGAAATCCCATGGACAGAGAAGCCTGACTGGCTATAGTCCATGGGGGTCGCAAAGAGCTGGATGTGAGTTAGTAACTACACAACAACAACAATCTTAGAACAGTCTTTTAGTATTCCAAACTTTTCCTACATGTTTTCCAATTCTCAGTCACACTCTTAAATTTTCCAGTATAGCCTCTATGCTTTTAAAGATTTCTCTTCCACAAATTAGATTTCTCTGGCTCCATATGAATTATTATTTTCCCTACTCTAGATTGTATCAGTCATAGTGAAACTTTTTTTCATTGCTTGTCAGAACTGGAAACACTGCCTCCTGAAAGTTATGACTTGCTTTTTCCTGGTATGTGTCTCATTTTGTTGGAGTAATTCTTTACATAATTTAGTAAAACTGTGTTAGAAGACAAATGTACCAAATCCTTGTATAGTAAATCTTTCTATATATTATAACAAATTAATAATGAAACTCTAGACAAACAGAATTTTTTTTATGATTTTGATGGAATGACTTTACTGTTGTCAGTCCACTATACAGTTGCTAAAATCAAAGGGATATGAACCTCTTTTATTGTTTTTTGTTTCCCAGTTTGAACTTTTAGATCCTCCTTATATTTTTGATACTCTGAAGTTTCATAATAAGGATTATAAGTGTGAAAGTATTTTTACTCATTTTTCTGGGCCCTTGGTGGAATCTTTATCTGAAGATTTATGTTTTCAGTTTTGGAAAAATCATTTTTAAGCTTTCTTTGATTTATTGTGGTCAAATTTTATCTTTTTTTTTTAGTAATTTTTATTCATCAGCTATTGAACCTGTCAGATTAGTCATATATCCTTGTTTTGTGTGTATGTGTGCACGTGCACATCTGTGTATTTTATCTTTGTATTTCTGAAATTATTTCCAGGGGATTCCTTTCATTTTCAGACCTCGTATTTAAAAATATTTTAATGATTATATTCATAACACCTAAGATTTTTAAAGTTACTTTTATCATTTTTGTATTCTGGATGTGATATCTTCATGAATTTATTTGTGTATATATTAGAGTATTTATAGATACAATGTTTCAATTAACTTTATCACTGAAGATGATAGATGTCAGTAAGTCAGTCAAGATATTTTAAATTAAAGTCAATCAAAAATTGCTAATGAAAATCGCCATTTGATAGAATGTACTGGATTGACCTAACCCATCTCTACATCAGTTCAGTCACTCAGTCGTGTCCGACTCTTTGCGACCCTATGAATTGCAGCACGCCAGGCCTCCCTGACCATCACTAACTCCCGGAGTTCACTCAAACTTATGTCCATCAAGTCGGTGATGCCATCCAGCCGTCCCATCCTCTGTCACCCCCTTCTCCTCCTGCCCCCAATCCCTCCCAGCATCAGAGTCTTTTCCAATGAGTCAACTCTTCGCATGAGGTGGCCAAAGTACTGGAGTTTCAGCTTTAGCATCAGTCCTTCCAAAGAACACCCAGGACTGATCTCCTTTAGGATGGAATGGTTGGATCTCCTTGCAGTCCAAGGGACTCTCAAGAGTCTTCTCCAACACCACAGTTCAAAAGCATCAATTCTTCAGCACTCAGCTTTCTTCACAGTCCAACTCTCACATCCATACATGATTACTGGAAAAACCATAGCCTTGACTAGATGGGCCATTGTTGGCAAAGTAATGTCTCTGCTTTTTAATATGCTTTCTAGGTTGGTCATAACTTTCCTTCCAAGGAGTAAGCGTCTTTTAATTTCATGGCTATAGTCACCATCTGCAGTGATTTTGGAGCCCCAAAAAATAAAGTCTGACACTGTTTCCACTGTTTCCCCATTTCCCATGAAGTGATGGGACCAGACGCCATGATCTTAGTTTTCTGAATGTTGAGTTTTAAGCCAACTTTTCCACCCTCCTCTTTCACTTTCATCTCTAGATATTACCTTTAATATTAATGCCTTTCAATAAAATTCTTCCTAATGATACCAGTGATGATAATGTAATGGAGAGTGGTAACAATCAGATAAACCCACTAGTCTTGGAGTCAGAAGTTTGGAGGAAGGAATGTGAAAAAAATCTGCTTTGATAGTTATAAAAAGTTGACAAAGTTCTTCTTAAAGGAAAACAAAAATTAGATAAATTAGCTAAAAAGTTCTTTTTTTTGAGTAAATTAGCATATGTTATATTATCACTGGGGATATATGTTGTGTACCTCTCTTTTTTCCAAATAGACTCTCCATTATCCTCAATTTCAGATGGTTATGAGCACCAAAGGTGTGTGTGTCAATTTCTCACTGACTATTCATAACTTGGAATTCTATTACATCCATGAATATGGGTGTCAAGACCACTAATTTCAAAGAAAGGCAAAAGGTATAAACACTATCACTATTTCAACATCTGTTGGTTCATGTCAAGTGGTGTATTCTTTTTTTATTCTAAAAACAAGCAAATTATCTGATAAATCTGCTCACAGAAATATGAGGAAATCCTTCCCAGAGTATTTTTTTTGGTTAAGTGTGGACAGTAATGATCACCACAAAAGTCTGAACTACACTGTTCAGGAATTTAAATTATATGTTACTTAATATGTTCATTAAGAAGCTAATGTGGAACATTTAGATTCAAAAGTAAAGATACTGAAATTTCAGAAATAAGTATGCAATGGGAAAAAGTTAGTATTGCCTTAGTGGGATTATTTGAATTTGTAAGCAGGCAACTTCATTGTTAAAATAACTATCTTATAGGTCTAAAATCAGTGAAATTCTAAACTAGTAAGTAGAATTCTACCATTACTGCAGATTTTTCTATAGTTAAAAGTACAGTTTTTAAAAGGAATTTTGAAAACTGCTATGGTTGTTTGTATTCCCTGGGCATACTCTGAAGGGAGGAATAGAGACACTCGTAGTTAATGGGTGTGTAAAACTTGATTTCCTGCCCTCATCTGTGTTTTAAACTTTCTGGCTTTGTTTGTGTTTTTCTTGCTTAAATAGTAAAGTTTAATGTAAGAGTCCATTTAACCACTGACTGAAGAAAAAGGAAAAAGTATATGAGGAGGAGGAAAAGAAACAAAGACAGAGAGGGAGAAGCAGAAGACAACATAAGAGAGTAAGAGAAGAACTCTACTGTAACAATAGTGCGTGAAAACCATTGGGTAGGACTTTGAACAATTCTTTAAAAGGATCAATGTTTTTCCTGCAAATGTGTTATTTATCATTATATGTAGTCAAATCATGCACATTTGTATAGAAAGTCAAAGTCCTACCCTCTTTTAATATTGGGGTAGGTCCTAAAACCAAAGGATGACTGTATTTATAAACAGTTCAATTTTCTTCTTCTTGGGATACTGTAAGATATTCTAGAAAACACATCATTTTCTAGAAAACACGACACATCGTATTCTAATCTATGTTGTCGAAAGTTGTCATTACAGATACTGCTGGTAGTTAGGTATTTAGAACATGATATATCAATGTTTGGCCTTCCCTGGTGGCTGAGACAGTAAAGAATCTGCCTGCAGTGTGGGAGACTTGGATTCAGTCTCTGGTCAGGAAGATTCCTTGGAGAAGGGAAAGGCTTTCCACTCTAGCATTCTTGCCTGGAGAATTCCATGGGCAGGGGAGCCTAGTCGGTCCAGAGGGTGGCAAAGAATCAAACATGATGGAAACAATTTAGAATGTATGCACATATTGATGTTCCCATATGCTGTCTTTTTTGAAAGTCCCATATTCTCTTGACTAATATTCTGTTGTCATATCTATAGCAGAGAGAAAACAATTCAAGCACATTTTTAAGCCAATTATCTTACATATTGCTTTTGATGGCATTAATGAATAAAGAGACAAAAGAAAGAGGAGCACTAACTTAGCATATGAAGAAGGCTTAGCCTCTGATCATGATGGTCTTTAAGCTGGAGAGCCTGGATCACCATTGGTTATTCTCAGTCTCTCTCTCCCCCCACCCCTCCCCCATCTCTCTCACACACATCCAGAAACACTTGCAATGCAACCTATCCTACCTCACAGGTTTTCCTATTTCTTAGTAATCAACAGGTACATTCTAAAACTTACTCTCCTTCATTTTCTTTTGTTCTGTATACAAGGTACACTGAGCTTGAATCTCACTTGATTGTTGTGCACTATCAGTTAGGATTGATTCCAGGGAAAACTGCTTAACTTCAAGGATGTATGTTCTTAAGAGAAGATATAACTCTCCTTTAGACATTCTTCAAGAGATTTCATAAAATGATTTTATTGAATCAAATGATAATGTATGTCAAAAGGATACATAATGGTTTTAATTATGTGTATCTCGGCAAAGATTTCTGGGCTTCCCAGGTGGCACAGTGGTAAAGAATCTGAGACGGCAGGAGACAGTTTCGATCCCTCAGTCAGGAAGATCCCCTGAGAAGGAAATGGCAATCCATTCCATTATTGTTGCCTGGAAAAGTCCAAGGACAGAGGAGCCTGGCAGGCTACAGTCCATGGGGTCACAAAGAGTCAGATAAAACTGAGCACGCTGCACCACTGCACCAGACAGATTTAGACAGATAAACACTCTGATAATTACTGGAAAAATCTTAGAGAAACATTTTCTTAAAAAACTTCTGTTTCAATCAAATGCAACTTTTAACTTTAAGGCTAAATAGTTACTTTTCTTTTCCATTTTCAATTTCTTGCCTTGACAATATATACTAATAATGTTTTTCTGTCTCACTAGGCCTCAGAGGAAATATTGATAATGATTCGCAGCCTTTACTGTTGATTCATGATAGGAGCATATATTGAGTAAGATCTTTTCCCCCAGCTCCTCTTTGCTCTAAACTTTAATATTGTAATTTAATAAAAATGGCTTTGCAGCTGGGAAAGCTATCCTGGTAAAGAGATATATGTATTTCAAAGCTGGTTCAGGTTCAAAGTTAAAACAAAATTTTTTTTTTCTTTTTCTTTTGCCTATTGCCATGTCCGTCTTTCCCTACCAAGGGAAATCACCTCTTCAAAGGAAAAAGACAGTAAATCTCTAAATCTCCATATTTACTCAAGTCCCGAGACTCTGCAGGGCAAAAGCTGCCAAGTCTATAGATTTACAATGTTTTATGATAATGATTTCCTCCAAGGGCTCACCCGAGATGAAAAGATAAATTAATTTATCCACTTCCAACCACTAGTGAAAGTTTAGTCTCCATTCCAAAAGCTGCCTTCAGAGCAGCTCCTGCACTATATAATTCATCACCCGTGATTAAAATTTAAGAGCCTCTGGATATGACCATCTTGCACTGGGCCTATCAAGTGGAAAGAATCGTTAAAAAAATGCATTTAGAGCTGAAGAGGGCATTATGACTTTTTTTCTGACCTTGTGATATTGCTTCTGCTATTAATGATAATAACCAGCTACTTGCCACCCACTCTGTGTTAGGCACTTTTTATATGTAGTTCTCATTGCATTCCTCCCTGCATCACTATGAAGGAGATTCTAAGAACCATGAGGATTAGACAGGTTAGAGAAATTTATAGAAATTACATTTTGTAACCAACAGAGCCAGATATGAGCCAAGATTAGTCTGATCCCATGCTCTTAAGCAATTTGACCTCCAATCTGCACTATTATAGCTGCTGAGTTTGGCTGGGTTTAGTTTTTCCATGTAAAGATATTCCTTGAAAACTTTAATGTATTCAAATTTTCAATTTCCTCTTTTTCTTAGAATAAACTGGTGACTTCTCTTCATGGAGTATGTAACACACCCTATCTTTATTCTTACCTTATTTTCTATTTATACCTTGCTTGTTTTTAATATCATAAGAAAATAATATGATTACCTGTCTTGGGACAGGTAGAGATGAACAGACCAATAAGTTTTGAATGACACATCACAATACATCCCCATCCCCCACTTTATCATATTAACCACACAGACCTGCCTTCTCCTGTGACATGTAGCTTACAGTCCCACTAAGTGCTGTCTTCTGTTGCCTTGATCATCACTGGAAAACTGCACCATAAGTGACAGAAATCATAAACTCTTTAAAATTTGGGACTTCAAGCTTTGAGTCAAATGCCCAGAAAACCATGTCATTTGCATATCTACGCAATGCCTTAAGAGACACTTCAAATCAAAGAACAGTTGCAGAAACAGTGGTTATAAATAATTGTTATTACTGTAAGTCAAATAGACCTCAGAGGGTTTATGGAAAGCCATAACAAGATTCATACACATCTGTACTAGTGGAAGAACCATTAAATAGTTATGGGGAAGTAAGGGAAGAGATAATATCTTGGGGCACTGGGTGTCATATTAGAAACCTAGATAATGTATAAATTCAAAGTCAGGATTAAAGCATCTACTATTTGGTGATCTAGGAGAATCATCATGACTAGAACAATATGGGTCAACCGCCCAAATCTGTGTCCTGCTTGAGCTGGAATCTTGCCATTTTTAAGGTTATTAAAAATAAAATAGGATGAAAACATAATTATAAGCCATTTCATGTTTCCAGAAGTGATGACTAAACTTCACATTTGGGACAGAGCTTTTTGTTTAAAAAATTTACTAGTGGAATATTTAGTTACACAACCTGAAAGCTATAAAATCAAATTTAATGCTGATGTTAGATATTATATGAAAATTGCCAACTGTAAAAGAGATTAAATTTTGTCTTAAATCTAACTACTCTTTTTAGTCAAGAGGTTTTTTTTTGGTTATTATTTAGTTTTAGAGTGGGAGTACTGAGGAGAAGGATGAGATGCAGCTAAACTATTTTACCATTACAATGGAACAAATATTAATACATTTGTTTGATTTTTTAGTATTGTTGCAAATACCTAAAATTTCCCCTGCAATGTTTCAGGAAGAAAGCAACACTTCTTTAGGGTTCAGCTAATCATCAGCAGCTTGCAGTGTGGAATGAGCATTTTCCAAACTTAGTTAACAAATCCAAGACCATTTTGTCTGAAGCTCTATGCACTGGGAATTTCACAAAGAAAATACTTATGGGCAATGGAGATCGATCACTTCAAGACAGCAAGAGCTGCAAGAAAACAGAGGAAGAGGCAGAGACTATAGTCATGAGAACACAGAGGAAACACATGGAAAATACCAAGATATGACTGTTGCTCATATCTGTCAATTACACAGCAGGTGGATTAGAGTTCTTATATAGGAAGACAAAAATTATATATGAACCCAACAAATTTAAAAATGAAAGACAAAATTTACCCTCTAGACGCAAAAGACAAGCATCTAAATGAGAAAATATAAGGGGCCTGACATCTCTGCATTTTCCATTCTGGTAAGAGAGAACTAGAGAAGTTTCTAGAGAAATCATTTTTTATTGTTACTGCTATTATGGGTTTTACTTGCTCCTAAGGGTAAATTATTTGTCTGAAAACTACTTCTGGGATTTCTAGATAAATTTAAACATATACACAAACACACATATATATACATACACATATGGAAACCCAGAGCCTTGGGGAAAAATTAAAAAAGAAATGATGACTCTATAGACTATGGTATCAATATCAGCATAGATAATAAATATTACAGTGAAAAAGTGTTAAACCTTGTTCCAGCAATGAAACTTAGAGAAGTTTTTAAAAACTGAGGGAACAGTGACAGACAATGGAGACCAGAGAGTGGGTATCTCTACAAACAGCCCAGGCTTATTTTTTTAGAGCTCTTGCATGCTGTGACTCTCATGACTGATCTTATTTCCAGTGTACCACTAGAGAGATACTCATACAGTCAGCCTTCACCATATGATTTCCTGGGTCTGTCTTTTATGTATGTTTTCTGAGAAACAGATAAGGCTGAGAAACTAATAAAAATTTCAATCAAATTTTGCTAATCAATTTAATTACTTAAGATGCTAGCCATTTTTTGGAGATGTTTGGGTTTTTGTTTTACTCTTATATTTCATAATTTATTATAATCTGCTACGCTTTTGATGAGCTTCCCACTGTAAAGAATCACTTGCAGTGCAGGAGATGTGGAATCATTTCCTGGGTCAGGAAGATTCCCTGTAGAAGGAAATGGTAACCCACTCCAGTATGCTTGCCTGGGAATTCCACGGACAGGGGAGCCTGGTGGGGTACAAGTCCATTGGGTCACAAAAGTCAGACATGACTTAGTGACTATACAACAGTGATACACTTTTGATGTGACAGTATTCAAGTTATGGCAATCAAGACAGTATGACACTGGCACAAGAACAGAAATTTAGATCAGGAGAGAAATCGAACAGGAGAGAAAGCCCAGAAATAAACCCACACATATACGTTCAATATATACAGTCAATGAACCTGCAACAAAGGAGGCGAGAATATACAATGGAGAAAAGAGGTTCTTCAATAAGCAGTGCTGGGAAAACCAGACATCTATACCTAAAAGAATAAAATTAGGATATTCTCTAACACCACACACAAAAATAAACTCAAAATGTATTTAAGACCTAAGTGTAAGACTGGAAACTATAAACCTCCTAGAGGAAAAATACACAGAACAATTTTTAACATAAATCACCACAATGTTTTTGGATCCACTACGTAGAGTAATAAAAATAAACAAATCAGACCTAATTAAACGTAAAAGCTTTTGCACAACAAAGGAAACCAAAAACAAAACAAAAAGACTACCTATGGAATGGGAGAAAATATTTGCCAATGTTGTAACTGACAAGGGATTATATTCCGAAATATACAAACAGCTCATGCAGCTCAATATCAAAACAACAAAACAATAAAAACTAGGCAGAAGATCTAGAAGGCATTTATCCAAAGAAGACATACAGATGTCTAAAAGGCACAAGAGGAAAGAAAAGATGCTCAGCATGGCTAATTATGAGAGAAAGGTAAATCGAAACTGTGATGAAGTATCAACTCATATAGTCAAAATGGACAGTATCAAAATGTTTACAAATAACATATGCTAGAGAGGCTGGATAAAAAGGAATCCTCCTACACTGTTGGTGGGAATGTAAATGGGTACAGCTACTATGAAGAATTACTAGTAAAGTAATGCTCAAAATTCTCCAAGCCAGGCTTCAGTAATATGTGAACCGTGAACTTCCAGATGTTCAAGCTAGTTTTAGAAAAGGCAGAAGAACCAGAGATCAAAATGTCAACATTTGCTGGATCATTGAAAAAGCAAGAGAGTTCCAGAAAAATATCTATTTCTGCTTTATTGACTATGCCAAAGCCTTTAACTGTGTGGATCACAATAAACTGTAGAAAATTCTAAGAGAGATGGGAATATCAGACCACCTGACCTACCTCTTGAGAAATTTGTATGCAGGTCAAGAAGCAACAGTTAGAACTGGACATGAAAAAACAGACTGGTTCCAAATAGGGAAAGGAGTATATCAAGGCTGTATATTGTCACCCTGCTTATTTAACTTCTTTGCAGAGTACATCATGAGAAACACTGGGCTGGAAGAAGCACAAGCTAGAATCAAGATTGCCGGGAGAAATATCAATAACCTCAGATATGCAGATGACACCACCCTTATGGCAGAAAGTGAAGAAGAACTAAAGAGCCTCTTGATGAAAGTGAAAGAGGAGAGTGAAAAAGTTGGCTTAAAGCTCAACATTCAGAAAACGAAGAATATGGCATCTGGTCCCATCACTTCATGGCAGATAAATGGGGAAACAGTGGAAACAGTGTCAGACTTTATTTTTCTGGGCTCCAAAATCACTGCAGATGATGACTATAGCCATGAAGTTAAAAGATGCTTACTCCTTGGAAAGAAAGTTATGACCAACCTAGATAGCATATTAAAAAGCAGGGACATTACTTTGCCAACAAAGGTCCGTCTAGTCAAGGCTATGGTTTTTCCAGTGGTCATGTATGGATGTGAGAGTTGGACTATAAGGAAAGCTGAGCACTAAATAATTGATGCTTTTGAACTATGGTGTTGGAGAACACTCTTGAGAGTCCTTTGGACTGCAAGGAGATCCAGCCATTCCATCCTAAAGGAGATCAATCCTGGGTATTCATTGGAAGGACTGATATGGAAGCTGAAACTCCAATACTTTGGCCACCTGATGTGAAGAGCTGACTCATTTGAAAAGACCCTGATGCTGTGCAAGGTTAAGGGCAGGAGGAGTAAGGGATGACAGAGGATGAGATGGTTGGATGGTATTACCGACTCAACGGTCATGAGTTTGGGTAGGCTGCAGGAGCTGGTGATAACAGACAGGCCTGGTGTGCGTAGTTCACGGGGTTGCAGAGAGTCGAACACAACTGAGTTACTGAACTTAACTGAATGAACTATGAAGAATACTATAGAGTATGGAATTACTTACAAAACTACAGATAGAACTACCATATGATCCAGCAATCCTACTTCTAGGCATATAGACAAGGAGAAGCATAATTCAAAAAGATACATGTACTCCAATGTTCACAGCAGCACTATTAACAACAGTGAAGACATGGAAGCAGCCTAAGTGTCCACTGACAGATGAATGGATAATAAAGATGTGATATACATAGAGAAATATTACTCAGTCATAATAAACAATAATATAATGACATTTGCAGCAACATAGACGGACCTAGAAATTATCATACTAAAGTGAAGTAAGCCAGACAGAGAAAGACAAATATCATATGATATTGCCTATATGCTGCTGCTGCTGCTAAGTCGCTTCAGTCCTGTCTGACTCTGTGCGACCCCAAAGACAGCAGCCCACCAGGCTCTACCGTCCCTGGGATTCTCCAGGCAAGAACTGGAGTGAGTTGCCATTTCCTTCTCCAATGCATGAAAGTGAAAAGTGAAAGCTCAGTATGTGGAATCTTAAAAAAATGAAACAAATGAACTTGTTTACAACAGCCTCAGAAACAGAGAAAACAAACTTATGGTTACCAAAGAGAAGGGGGGTTTAATTAGGAGTTTGAGATTAAAATATACATAAAATATACTATATATTATATATATAGTATTATATATATATAATATATACTATATAGTATACACGCTTTAACCTCTGAGCCACCAGGGAAGCCTTATAGTATAGATAAAATATACTATATATATAAAATAGATAACCAACAAGGACTTACTGTATAGCACAGGGAACTATACCCAATATCCTGTAATAAGTTATAATGGAAGAGAAGATAAAAAAGAATACATATAAATATACACACATATATGTATATATGTATTATTGAATCACTTTAGGGTAAACCTGAAAACTAACACAACATTGTAAATTAATTATATTTTAATAGAAAACTTTAAAAAAGTAAAGGAAAGGAAGAAGAAAAAGGAGAAAGACAGGAAACTAAATCAGGAAAAATTAAAATAAATTACAAAAATATTTGGTTAAAGGATACAGAGATATCACAAAGTCAGAACAGAATTCTCAGTTTTGTATTTTTGCCTTTGTAACCTACTATAAATGATAAGAAAAATTTTCCTGGTCCAGTTTTCAATCCAGAATAACACTTGCATTTAGCTACCATTTGCTCAATCTCTCTCTCTTTTTTTCTTGAATCTGATCCTTACTCTCTTCTGTGATTTTACTTTGAAAACAGGCCAGCTCTTTTGCAGAATAATCTTTAATTTGGGTTTGCCCTAAGCATACAAGTGATTCAATTTAGGTTGTGAATTTTTGATGAGAACGTCGAAAAAGTGCTAGTGTCTATCTCAATGCATCACATTATGAAGCTAATATGATGTAAATTTTACCTGTTATCAGAGAAGTTAACTTTGATCATTTTGATTCTACACTGGCACATATTTGTAGGAAGAAAAAATACAAAAAAGCAGTTTCACTTAAGAAAATCCTTCATGAGGCTTTCCTGGTGGTCCAGTGGTTAAGAATCTGCTTGCAATGCAGGGGACACCTGCCTTTGAGCCCTGGTCCTAGAAGATCCCATGTGCTGTGGGGAGGCTAAGCCCGTGCACCACAACTACTGAACCTGTGCTCTGGAGTCCGCAAGCTGGAATGATGGAGCCACCGGCTGCTGCTACTAAAGCCTGTGCACCCTAGAGCCCATGCTCACAACACTCAGAAGCCCACATACCACAACTGGAGAGAAGCCCTCACTCTCTGCAACTAGAGAAAGCCCATACTCAGAAATGAAGACCCAGTCCAGCCAAAAATAAAAATAAATATTTTTTAAAAGAATGTCCTTGATGAAGCAGTAAAAATTAATTTTATTATATCTTGATCATATAAGTACTTGTCTTTTTAACAATCTTTTTTTTTTAATGGGAAGTATATATAAAGCCTATCAGCTACCTGCTGAAATATGATAGTGGCTGTGAAGAAAAGTGCTTGTGTGCTTTTTTTTTTTTTTCATACAAAAACATTTTCATCTGAAATGCCAACTGACAGATAAATGAGAGTTATTCATACATGATTACCTATAAGATATTTTCTAACAAGTAAACAAAGTAGCAAAGTAAAGCCATCACTTCAAGAAAAACAATTGATAAGATTTACTACAAAAATAATATCCAACCTTTCAAATGAAAATTGGAATTTTGGAAAACTTGTATTTGAGGTTCAGATATTCCCAATACTTAAAAGCTTTTTGATGAAACTTTTAGTGATATTAACAAATACAAATTTCTGATATTTTACAATGAAATGAGCCACAATTTTGAACATCTTTGTAATTCAGAAAACCTACATAGTTGACCCTTGAACAAAGTGTAGGTCACGGGCACTGGCCCTTCATCCAGTCAAAAATCTGCTTATAACTTATAACTGGCCCTCTGAATCCACAGTTCCTCTTTATAATTCTACATACAAAAGTTCAACCAACCACTGACTATATGGTACTGCAGTTATTTACTATTGAAAAAAAGCCCCATATAAGTTGAATTCTGCAACTCAAACCTGTGCTGTTCAAAAAGATTAACTTTATTTTCCAAATGACCAAAGCACAGAATGGCAAAAGCATACAGAAATAAAAGATTCAATTAAAAATGCAAGATAAGCTAATGGAGTTTCACAGAGCAGCTATGAGAACTTCACTGAGTTTTTAAAATCCTAAGTATTTTAGGAACATTAAGTAATGTTGGAATTAGTATTGTTCTGTACAAGCAGAGGAAACTTGGATTACACTTCATCTTTCATGGCCTATTACAGAGAATTCCAAGACAGTCTTATTTAAATTATGGAGGGGTGATATGGAGTGGAAATAGGAGGTTTAGATTCCACATTGCAATGTGGATTTACAGTTTACATTGCAGATGATTTTTAATAAATTACCATTGTTAAAATTTGCTACAATACCAAAGAATATCCACCATTATTTGAAACAGCTATTAAAAAACCCTTCCTTTTCCAAACATATGTACATAGATTTCTTTGTACATCTAAAACAAAACAAGATATCATATTAAGCAATATGCAGAAACAGAACAGAGAATTTGGCTGAGGAGCACCTCACACAGGAAGGGCCGAGAGGCGCTACCTCCTTATATCTGAATACTAAAGAAAGAATAGGTTTATAGTCAATGATTTTGGAAGACAGAGTAGAGTGATAGATACAGGAAGACTTAAACATCAGTCTTTTTTTTTTTTTTTTTCCCTATCAAACTCTTTTCTTCTTTAATTCTTACCAACTTTAAAGGCTGTTTCATACTTGGAGTTTTCTCATTATACAGAGAAAGCATTTTCAAAACAAAGTTCAATCTAAACTTCCTATCCTCTCCATAATTTAACTAAGACTGATATTGGAATTCTCTGTAACAGGCCATGAAAAATGAAGAGCAATCCAAGTTTTCTGTGCTTATACAGAATACTAATTCCAACATTACAATTACTTAGTATGTTGTTATAATTATCTATATACTCTTTTTTTTATATACTCTCTTTTTAACTCTGTTATATAAGTACATGACAATGAAAATTTACCAAAAAATCTTGAACATATACAAAATACATAAGAAACATTTTAATGTGGTTGGTGTACCCATTTGTGTGTGTGTTTTTTTTTTTTTTTGAAACTAGAAAATCAACATCTATTTACCGTTTCTAAACTCTGAAATGGACAATTTATTAGAAACACAAATATGGGGAAGAATAATAAGCATAAACCTTCTCTTTCAAAAAAAAAAAAAGTTCATACAACCTCATAGAGCTAAAAGTGTCATTTTTTAAACCATTATCCTACAACTGTAACAGCCTCTGGAAGGGAAAATCTTATTATAATTTTAAAACACAATGTTTAGTTTATTTCTGTATTATGGTAAATGAATAAATATGGTAAGGACAAAAGAAACAAACATCCAAGAAATTAAAAAAAAAATATGTCAGAGATACTGTATAATGGGGCATTTTTTTCAAGATGTTCTTGTACACACTTGTTCCTTTAAAGAGAGCAATACAAAGATAGGAGGGAGAAAATGAGATTAGACAACTGGTTAATAATCATAAGAACACCCTTTTTAACAATCCAACTGCTATCTATCTTGGAATCCAAAGCAATATAATGGAATGTTTTGGTCCATAAAAGTCACTCAACATCCAGAGTTATAAATGTCAACAATTTGCATAAAAGCTCAACTTCAAAGATTTAGTACTATGTACAAATGAAGATAAAAATAAGCACAAACAGAAGCGTTGCATTTTAATATAGGTATCCATTATCTAATGTTTATATAATGGAAGCCAAATGACTTCATTATTATCTGTGCTATTACACTGAATACTAAATGAACTCATCATACAGGCATACTTGCTTTAAAAACTATTACAGGCCCATCAATGACAAGGGAAACATATATATGCAAACTTCTTTACATGACTAATTTGATTTTTGTGTTAACTGCTAATGTATTATTAATCAACAGTTCATTATACTTTTAGATAACCTTAGTTTATTTGTGCTTTTATTTGTACACAACTCATTTCTGTAATATCTTGCTCTATAAAATTTTATTCCTATTTAAACAATATTATCCTTAGGTAATGAGTATGTATATGCAAAAATCAGATGGAAGAATATGGGAATAGCTAAATTACTTTTATATCTAAATCTCAACAAATGCAATCATTTTGGCACAAAGATTTTTTTCCATTAACTCACTATTTTCAAAATAAAATGATTGTGCTCTAGTTTAGACTATATATTTATATCAAAACAGTTCCTTGAATATATTCAGCTTATCCTTTCAATTTTTATTGTTCTGAATTGCTTTCATGGATGGGAATTTAATTTGCTTGTTTTCATTTGTTAGGCCATACCCCAAATGAAATACTTAAAGTGGATTTAGGTGAGATATCTGAAAAATAATCAATAGTGAGTCAAACACTGTAAAGTTGCTTTAAAAATTCATAGAATGAAAACAGACATTTTTATAAGCCAGTGAATGAAAGATGTTGATGCTTATGAGAAACAGCATATTTGTTATGAGAAAATCTAGAATTCAAAACAAGCTGGTGGTAGTATGGAAAGACCAATGATTAGTAAAGAAAACCGAAAATGTTTTTTGATCCTTCAGTGAGGCAGAGATATTCACTAGAATTCCATACCATTTGTGTATAAGAACTGTTCGTTTAAAATCTCCGACTAATTTAGAATTGGGTATTGTTTTGATGTATTATAAGCCCTTAAGTCTATAAATTATGACCAAGCTAGATAGCATATTGAAAAGCAGAAACATTACTTTGCCAACAAAGGTCCGTTTAGTCAAGGCTATGGTTTTTCCAGTGGTCATGTATGGATGTGAGAGTTGGACTGTGAAGAAAGCTGAGCACCGAAGAATTGATGCTTTTGAACTGTGGTGTTTGGAGAAGACTCTTGAGAGTCCCTTGGACTGCAAGGAGATCCAACCAGTCCATTCTAAAGGAGATCAGCCCTGAGTGTTCATTGGAAGGAATGATGTTAAAGCTGAAACTCCAGTACTTTGCCACCTCATGTGAAGAGTTGACTCATTGGAAAAGACTCAGATGCTGG
>NW_011494753.1:12808516-12820879 GCF_000754665.1 Bison bison bison | reverse complement strand
GGGACGACAGAGGATGAGATGGCTGGATGGGATCACTGACTTGATGGACATGAGTTTGAGTGAACTCTGGGAGATGGTGATGGACAGGAAGGTCTGGCATGCTGTGATTCATGGGGTCGCAAAGAGTCGGACACGACTGAGCAACTGAACTGAAATGAAGTCTCTAAAAACATGATAGATTACTGGAACACATATGATTGGTCTTAAATATGGTAAACTTAGCAATGTAAATTCCTTCATAGCATCATCTCAGATCACTGTTTCCCAAATCTTACATGTCAATACACCACTGAGACATGAAACACTTATCAGCATACTACAGTGACAGAAGGTGGCACTCACAGACATTAGAAGCAAGCTTCGGAACTCTGGTCACCAATGGCAATGGCACATGGAACTCATTCTCAGCACTGGCTAGGAAATTCTGCATTAGAAATATATTTTATATTACATACAGTGATTCTTATTTTGCATTGAGACAAATGGAATATTAGTTAAGCATACTTCCATACGAAATTATAGGTAGAGTCCAATGAATACTTCTTATGAAAATATTTCAATAGATGCTGCTGCTGCTGCTGCTGCTGCTGCTGCTAAGTCGCTTTAGTCGTGTCCGACTCTGTATGACCCCATAGACGGCAGCCCACCAGGCTTCTCCGTCCATGGGATTCTCCAGGCAAAAACACTGGAGTGGGTTGCCATTTCCTTCTCCAATGCATGAAAGTGGAAAGTGAAAGTGAAGTCGCTCAGTTGTGTCTGACTCTTAGCGACCCCATGGACTGCAGCCTACCAGGCTCCTTCGTCCATGGGATTTTCCGGGCAACAGTACTGGAGTGGGGTGCCATTGCCTTCTCCCTCAATAGATACTAGCTATTATTTATTTAATGCTTGATAAAAGTAGGCACTACTCCAAGTTTTTTGTTTCTGTTAAATAATATAATGCTTATTGCAACCCTATGAGGCTGGAACTCTGATCTCCATTTGAGACATAAGGAAGCTATGGCTTAGAGCCATAGCTCTAGCATGGATATAGCAAGATTTCATGTATTTGTCCAAAAGGACATGCTAGAAAGGAACAAGAGGTTTAAACCCTGACAGCCTGATTCTAGAACTTCTATTCTTTACCACTGTCATTTTAAAAATTATCTTTCAATTCACTAATAAAAGTCAAAATTAATATCGAGTAATTTATAACCTTTTGAATTCTAAAGGAAATCTTGGGAAGAGATTTGCAGATCTGAAAATTTACAAAATGTATTTAAATACATGGATTTTAATTTTCCACTTGATTCAGGAGAATAAGACCATACTTAATTAACCAAAAGAGAAGAAATATTGATTCTTATTTTATTTTCATATAGCAAAATGGTTAATACTTAAATAAAATTAGTTTCTATGTTCCTAATTTATAGATAATAATTTTCCACTTATATGATGTTTATATTACTATCTTTCTACAGGTATTATAAACTATATTTGTTTCCCTAGAAAATATTACTTTTATAAGAAACATAGTAAGTACAATATTGGATAGTATTCTTTGTTGAATTTAATATTATATTCTATTGGAACCATATCTTATTACAAGCTCATCAGTCATTCATCAGCCTAAACATTTTCTTGCATAAAATATACTTTTATGTGAATGGTCCTGGCAAAACTGTGAATGTAACAGATGTTTCAAAAGTTCAGTTAAAATAATCCCAACATTTAAGCAGTATTTTCAGTAAAAAGTTATTGCAATTTTTACATATTTTGCAACTACAAAGAATTAGAATAAATAGAATGTTTGGCAGTGAATCTTGATCAATTTTTAGCAGCTTCTCTGCTCCCAAATATAACCAAAACAGGGCTATAGATATTTCAATTTGAACCAAGTTGATTTCCCTGTGGTTAAGCCCCAGTCACTGAAAACTTCTGCCTAACATTCAGCAATCAAGAAAAGGTGTTTTTTTCTTTCTTTTATGGGAAGATAGACTTTTATCTACTTCATTCATGGAATTCGATTTCATGTATGGATTATTCACTCAAAATAATAAATAACTGCCTTGTTGAGCTTAGAACAAACAAAACAAATCTAAAAGGTATAAACTTTTTATTCAAACACATTTACAGCTATACCCCACCAACTCACTGGCAACAGTGATGTCTACAGATTGTTTTGGAAGTCTTGGATGCCACCAGATGGTGCTCTTACAGAGCCAAATAGAGAAGTATTCACTACAAAATTAAAAATAAATAAACAAACAGTGACTCTTTGGACTAGAGAAGCCATTATCTTTCTCTCACATATTCAGAGAATTTCAAGATGTCCAATAATCTATGACTGAAATCACACTTCATGATCTGAAAACTTTGGTCTCATAAAAAATCAAAATAGCAATAACTGAACATCAAGTGTTTGTAAATTAGCAGGACTCTTGATATATATATATATATATGTCTCTAGAAAGCCTGTTCCATAATAAGAACTCAAATGTTAAATACTATCATTAAATATTATTTTTAAATATATTAATATGTCTATAGAAATTTATCATAATGTTAAATTTATCAGATGCTCATTAGAAACTATGGCACATATGAATATATATGCATATATCTAAATGCACATTATTATAAATGAAAATGTATAATACATAGACTTGAAGTGCACTTATAGCAAATTAGTTCAATTCAGTCACTCAGTCATGTCCGACTCTTTGTGACCCCATGAACCGCAGCACATCAGGCCTCCCTGTCCATCACCAACTGCCTGAGTTTACCCAAACTCATGTCCATTGAGTCGGTGATGCCATCCAGCCATCTCATCCTGTATCGTCCCTTTCTCCTCCTGCCTTCAATCTTTCCCAACACCATGGTATTTTCAAATGAGTCAGCTCTTCACATAAGGTAGCCAAAATACTGGACTTTGAGCTTTAACATCAGTCCTTCCAATGAACACCCAGGACCGATTTCCCTTAGGATAGACTGGTTGGATCTCCTTGCAAGTCCAAGGGACTCTCAAGAGTTTTTTCCAACACCACAGTTCAAAAGCAACAATTCTTCAGCGCTCATCCTTCTTTATAGTCCAACTCTCACATCCATATATGACTACTGGGAAAACCATAGCCTTGACTAGACGGACCTTTGTTGACAAAGTAATGTCTCTGCTTTTTAATATGCTGTCTAGGTTGGTCATAACTTTCTTTCCAAGGAGTAAGCATCTTTTAATTTCATGGCTGCAATCACCATATGCAGTGATTCTGGAGCCCAGAAAAATTAAGTCTGACACTGTTTCCACTGTTTCCCCATCTATTTCCCATGAAGTGATGGGACCAGATGCCACGATCTTCTTTTTCTGAATGTTGAGCTTTAAGCCAACTTTTTCACTCTCCTCTTTCACTCTCATCAAGAGGCTCTTTAGTTCCTCTTCACTTTCTGCCATAAGGGTGGTGTCATCTGCATATCTGAGGTTATTGATATTTCTCCCAGCAATCTTGATTCCAGCTGGTGCTTCTTCCAGCCCAGCATTTCTCATGATGTACTCTGCTTATAAGTTAAATAAGCAGAGTGACAATATACAGCCTTGACATACTACTTTTCCTATTTGAAACCAGTCTGTTGTCCCATGTCCAGTTCTAACTGTTGTTTCCTGACCTGCATACAGGTTTCTCAAGAGGCAGGTCAAGTGGTAGCTGTGTTCACCCAAAGCATTGATTGATAACAATAGGGATACTCAAAGTTTGTCCATTTGAAACAGCAGTACAAATTTGACGAAAACAGATTACCGAGGGAAAACACTGAAATAATTATTTACTAATCTGACTCACAGAGAAACAGGACATGCCTAACATTTGTTAGGTATTCCTCTTTAGAGATTCAGGATGAGAGTGTCATCGTATTTTTCCTTCAAAACCAACCTGACCATTGGCACTTTTCACCAGGAAATCATTAAAATTTAGTTCATGCATTCTTTGCCTTCCTTAGTTTCGATGATTCCAATCTCTGGTAATTTAGAGTTTTGTACAATACCTCAGAACCATAAAACAGTAAAAATGGAGGCAAGCACTTATCATCTGCTGTGTTTAAATCCACATATCTGTTGATATGGGGCAAGTTATTATATGTCTCTAAGCCTTACATTTATCCTCTATAAGATATGATAACTAAATAGTACCTGTGTTATAGTATTTTTTTTTTTTTTTGGCTTGAGGATAAAATAAATGGGTATACACAGGTGTGTACACGTATGTTCCTTGAATAATGTGTTTAGCATATAATGTGCTTTTAAATGCTAGCTATTATCATCATCATTATGGTTGCTGTTGTGAATGGGCACATGACAAAATAATAAAAGACAGACAATTCAAGGAGTTCTTGTTTACAAATTATGTTACTTTAAAGATTTCTGCTATTAAGTGATTATGACATTATCATTTAAACAACAAAGATATAAATATCCCATCAATATTAGATAAGTAAATATCATTATAATGCTGAATAGTAGTTTTGTTTCAGTTTTTAATATTTTATGCATAGGGGTTGTAAGCTCTAGTAAAACAAGTAATATCTAAAAACACAGTATCATAGTTACTGTTTTTAGTGTCATTTTTAATGATCTTGGAAAAAAGCACAAAAATTTCAGTCTTTATGATTCAAGAAAACCAAAAGTCTGACGATCTATAATAGATTCTGCCTTTAAATGTAGGCAGAATGCCTATATTAGTTCATATTCTCCTTCAACACCTTCCACCATCTACCCTTTATTTTCATAGATAATTTGTTATTTTCAATTCAAAATATGTACTGAGTTAACCGTATCTCTTTTTATTCTTGATTTTAGGTAGATAACAGATATCAAAATGTTGTGCTTGAAATTCGCAGTCCACGGGTTTGCAGAGAGTCAGACATGACTTAGTGACCGAACAACAATGTGTGTGTGTGTGTGTGCGTGTGTGCACGCTCATGTGCCTGTGCTTAGCTGCTCAATTGTGTCCAATTCTTTGCAACCACATGGACTCCAGCCTGCAAGGGTCTTCTGTCCATGAAATTTTCCAGGCAAGAATACTGGAGTGAATTGCCATTTTCTACTCCAGGGAATCTTCCCCACCCAGGGATCAGAATGGAATCTCCTGCATTGGCAGGTGGATTCTTTACCACTAGCAATACCTGGGAAGCCTATCTATCTGTCTATCTATCTATCTATCTATCTATCTATCTATATATACACACAGCTGTGTCCAGCTTTTTGCAACCCTACAGACTCCTAGCCTGCCCAGCTCCTCTGTACATGGGATTCTTCAGGCAAGAATACAGGAGTGGGTTGCCATGCCCTTCTCCATATATATGTGTTATATATATATATATTTTTTTTAATTTCAATAATTTAACAAAATTTAAATTACTGAAATAAATTATTATGCATACTTTTTCACAGAATATTTTTTTAAAATATCCTGGATGTAAATATGACTACATCTCCTCAAGATCTTCATCTGTGTTTTTTAATAGCATCAGTATGAAAAAATTATGATTAGCAAATATTCCTTCATTTGCTGAAAGTAAAAACTCAAAGACAGCCTCCCTTTAAATTTCAGCCTCCATTTTAAAAGATACTTGCTGTCTGGGTCATAAAACTTGAGAAAAAACTCTGAAGATTTATCAGAGCCTATATTTTAAAAACTTCATCTCTTATCCAAAGTATTAGCAAAACGGTTAAGAGTTTGAATAAGTGACTAGAGTGTCTTTTTCCTCTGAATTATTCATTTATTCTTCGGTTTTTCCCCAGTGGAGGTGATAATAAGCAAATGGCAGGAAGCCAGGGATGTGTTAATGTGAAGGAAATGGGAGATGCTAATGCTCAAAAGGTAAAGAAGAGAGATAAATAAAAAGACAGTGAATTAAGTTTCTAAAAATTGGAATATTGGCAAATACAGGATGAAATACTATTTTATTATATTAGAATTAGGACATTATGGAAATTTAACTATTAAAAACAATTTAGCTATGAATTACATTATGTACTTGGCTAAATTACAAGCCTTTCAAAAACATTTCCTCCCTTATGCTTATATTGTTGTCCTTTATCTTCTGAAAAGACTGTCCCTGATTTCTGGCTTCATCCAGTTGTTCTCTTCCCCTATATTGCTCTCCTGTATTTCTCTTTCCCACCAACACATTCAGTGTGTAAACCACACTCCATTTTTTTTCTCAAAAACTACTCAACAGTACCAACTATTCATCTTCCTTTCTTTTGAATAATTATGGCATAGTAAATAATACGGCATATTAACTATGCCATATGGATACCATGGATACAATTTCGGCATATGGATACTATACAATTAATTTCCTTTGCTATTACTTCAGGTCTATCAGTGTTTGCTTCCCAAACATTCACCACTTAAGACCAAAGACATGACTATATTGCTTCTATATGCAGGCCTCTCTGTCCTCCCCTGATCTGATTCAGTGAAGATTGTACAGTAGATATGTTCAAATGCATAACATAATGGATCTGAGTACCATACACAGGAATTTAAATTCCTCTCAATATGTCCAAAATATTTTTTTCCATTCAAGCTTTAAGAAATGCATGGATAGAGGGGAAACATGATATGAGATGTCTCCAAATAACCGGCAAAGAAGATAACTTGCTCATGTTATTTCACAGTTGGTTTTGACAACTGTTAAACGAGATACATCCTTAAAAATGTTCTAACAAGTAAACAAAATTTGAGTTTCACTCTTGAAATTTTGTGATGGATACTCAGAAAATTAGGGTGAAGACAGAGAACTAGAGTTGAACGTTTTATTATAAACAAACAAGATTTATTTACAGGAGTGAAAAACTACGGAGGTGAAATGAATGAGAAAAAGGGAAAAAATGGATCTTATAATCTTATCATTTGGAAAGAGATTTTGATAATGAGAGTAGTAGGTGAAGAAGAAAGGAAGGCTGGAAAAATTCACACTATGATTTACATATTCTTTAATGCTCTTTGGGAAAGATAAGTAAACAGAAAATTGAGAATTATTTCCATGATCATGGATGCCAACACTGTATTTCTTTTACTATTCTTTTGTATATTATAAAGTTTATCATAGACACTAGCCCCATAGGATCCTGGATATTACTTGAATTACATATAAAAATTAGTGTAATTTATAATGCAATTTATACATTTCAAGCTAACTGATAATTACATTACCTAACAAGCTCTTTCCTGGATAAATTGCACTACACTGTTAGGCAAATTACCTAGAAGCATGAGTATGGAATTTCAAAAAATGATAGTTGATATTAAAGGCTATATTAGGATTCAACTTCATTTCCTCTTTATATTAAGCAGAGAAATACAGTGAACTTCAGAATTCAATAGTTTTACTATAAACTATACTATAGCAACCCATTATTCTTGGATTGCCAAATATTTCCTATGCATATTTATTAGATAGCCTTACTGAAGAGAGAAAGTAGTAAAAATTCACTTTAATACTAAAAGAAATTGACACAATAGAGGTAAAATTAATAGTATTGTTTTTCCTAAGAAGGTGTGATACATTTAGATGACAGGACGTAGCCATCTATTTTAAAAATTATTTTCCTGTTCAGTTAAAAATATAAATAAAGGGCATCACAACCTCCACATTTCTGGTATGATCAGATATTAAACAATGTAATAACCAGCTTCTTTGGTAATGGTTCAGTTGCTAAGTCATGTCTGACTCTTTGTGACACCATGGACTATAGCTTATTAGGCTCACCTGACCTCTACTATTTTCCAGAGACTGCTCAAATTCATGTCCATTGAATTGGTGATGCTAGCTAACCATTTCATCCTCTGCTGCCTCCTTCTCCTTCTGGCTTCAGTCTTTCTGAGCAACAGGGTCTTTTCTATTGAACTGACTCTTCACATCAAGTGGCCAAATTATTAGAGTTTCAGCTTCAGCATCAGCCTTTCCAATGCATCTTCAGTGTTGATTTCCTTTAGGATTGACTGGGTTCATCTCCTTGCAGTTCAAGGGACTCTCAAGAAGCTTCTCCAACACCACATTTCAAAGGCATCAATTCTTTGGTGCTCAGCCTTCTTTTTGGTTCAACTCTCCAACTCACACAAAACTAATGGAAAAACCATAGCTTTGGCTATATGGACTGTCGGCAAGGTGATGTCTCTGCTTTTTAATACTGTCAAGGTTTTTCATAGTTTTCCTTCTAAGGAGCAAGCATCTTTTAATTTCATGGCTGCAGTCACTATCAGCAGTGATTTTGGAGCCCAAGAAAATAAAGTCTGTGATTGCTTCCATGCTTCCCCTTCTATTTGCCCTGAAGTGGTTGGTCTGGATGCCATGATTTTACTTTTTTGAATGATGAGTTTCCTGCCAGGTTTTTTATTCTCCTGTTTCACCCTTATCAAGAAACTTTAGTTCCTCTTCACTTTCTGCCATTCGACTGCTACCATCTGCATATCTGAGGTTGTTGAGATTTCTCCCAGCAATCTTGATTCCAGCTAGTGATTCATCCAGTTCATCAATTCACATAATGTACTCTGCATAGAAGTTAAATAAGCAGGGTGACAACATATAGCATTGTCATTTTCCTTTCCAAATTTAGAACCAGTCCATTGTTCCATGCCCAGTTCTAACTGTTGCTTCTTCACCTTCATACAGGTTTCCTTAGGAGACAGGTAAGGTTGTCTGGTATTTCCATCTCTTTAAGAATTTTCCAGTTTGTTTTGATCCACACAGTCAAAGGCTCTAGCATAGTCAATGAAGCAGAAATAGATGTTTTTCTAGAACTCCCTTGCTTTCTCCATCATTCAACAAATGATCTCTGCCTCCTCTGCCTCTTCAAAATCCAGCTTGTACATCTAGAAGTTCTCAGTTCACTTACTGCTGAAACCTAACTTGATGGTTTTTTAGTATAATCTTACTAGCACATGAAATAAGCACACTTATATGGTAGTTTGAATATTTTTAGGCATTGCCTTCTTGGGATTGGAATGGAAACTTTTCCAATCCTATGGCCACTGCTGAGTTTTCCAAATTTGCTGGCATATTAAGTGTAGCACTTTAACAAGATCGTCTTTTAGGATTTGAAATAGCTCAGCTAGAATTCCATCACCTCTACTAGCTTTGTTCTCAGTATGCTTCCTAAGGCCCTCTTGACTTCACAGTCCAGGATGTCTGGCTCTAGTTGAGTAACCACATCATCATGATTATCTGGATCATTAAGACTTTTTTCATATAGTTCTTCTATGTATCTTGCTACCTCTTCTTAATCTTCTCTGCTTCTGTTAGGTCCTAGCCATTTCTGTCCTTTATGGTGCCCATCCTTGCATGAAATGTTACCTTGGATCTCCAATTTTCTTCAAGACACCTTTCCCAGTCTATTATTTCCCCCTACTTCTTTGCATTGTTCATTTAAGAAGGCTTTCTTATATCTCCTTGCTATTTTCTGGAACTCTGCATTCAGTTGGTTATATTTTTCCCTTTCTCCTTGTCTTTTGCTTCTCTGCTTTTCTCAGCTATTTGTAAAGCCTCCTCAGACACCCACTTTGTCTTCATGCATTTCTTTTTCTTTGGGATGTTTTTGGTCACTGCCTCCTGCGTAGTGTTGTGAATCTCCATCCATAACTCTTCAAGCACTCTATCTGCCAGATCTAATCTCTTGAATCTATTTGTCACCTCCACTGTATAACCATAAGGGATTTGATTTAGGTCATGCATGAATGACCTAGTGGTTTTCTCTACTTTCTTCAATTTAAGCCTGAATTTTGCAACAAGGAGCTCATGATCTGAGCCATAGTCAGCTTTAGGTCTTGTTTGTGCTGACTTTATAGAGCTTCTCCATCTTTGGTTGCAAAGACTATAACCAATCTGATTTCAGTACCAGCCATCTGCTGATGTCCATGTGTAGTCATCTCTTAGACTGCTGGAAAAGGGTGTTTGCTATGACCAGCATGTTCTCCTGGACAAAACTATTTGCCTTTGCTCTACTTCATTTTATACTCCAAAGTCAAACCTGCCTGTTATTCTGGGTATCTCTTGAATTCCTACTTTTGCATTTCAATCCCCTATGATGAAAAGGACATCTATTTTTGGTGTTAGTTTTAGAAGGTCCAGTAGATCTTCAGAGAATCAGTAAAATTCAGCTTCTTTAGCAGCAGTGGTTGGGGCTTAGACTTGGATTTACTGTGATGTTGAATGGTTTGCCTTGGAAATGAACTGAGATCTTTCTGTTGTTTTTGAGACTGCACCAAATACTGCATTTCAGACTCTTTTGTTGACTATGAGGGCTACTCCATTTATTCTAAGGGATTCTTGCCCACAGTGGTAGATATAATGGTCATCTGAATTAAATTTGCTCTATTCCATCCGTTTCAGTTCACTGTTTCCTAAGATGTTGATGTTTAATCTTGTCAACTCCTGCTTGTTTACATCCAATTTACCTTGATTCATGCACCTAACTTTCAAGGTTCCTGTGTGATATTATTCTTCTTTATAGCATCAGACTTTACTTTCACCATTGTACACATCCACAACTCAGCGTCCTTTCTGCTTTGTCCCAGCCACTTCATTCTTTCTGGAGCTATTAGTAATTGCCCTCCACTCTTTCCTAGTAGGGTTTCCCTAGTGTCTCAGACAGTGAAGAATCTGCCTGCAATGCAGGAGATCCAGGTTTGATTCCTGGGTTGGGAAGATCCCTTGGAGAAGGGAATAGATACCCACTCTTGCCTGGAGAATTCCATGGACAGAGGAGCCTGGTGGTCCTGCTACAGTCCATGTGGTCACAAGGAGTCGACATGACTGAGTGACAAACACTTTCATTCACTTCCTTAGTAGCATATTGGTCACCTTCCAACCTGGGGGCTTCGTCTTGCAGTGTCATATTTTTTTTGCCTTTTCATAGCGTCTGTAGATTCTCTAGGCAAGAATACTGGACTGGGTTGCCATGATATCCTCCAGTGGATATTTTGTCAGCACTGTTTGCTACAGCCCATGTGCCTCACATAGCACAGTTCATAGCTTCATTGCATTACACAAGCCCCTTTGCACAACAAGACTCTGTTTCATGAAGGGGTCTTTGGGGATAAGTCAGTCTATTTATTAATATACTTAAAGACTCTAAATAAATAGATAAACACTTAGGTCTATTCAATCTCAAGCAAAGACTGACTCACTATCATATTAATTTTTAGCTATTTTCAAGGGAAAAAATGGTCAATTGCATTATTACCAGCAATCTTGTAAGTGGATCCGGATTAGAATTTGGCTTGTGAGTTATAATCTGTGTGTTCTGTCTATCTATCTATCTATCCATCCAAATTCACAGCAATGACTAAATGAAGTTTATCTGACTCTAACCATAAATTCTGGGAGGGCAATGGCACCTCACTCCAGTACTCTTGCCTGGAAAATCCCATGGACGGAGGGGCCTGGTGGACTGCAGTCCATGGGGTCCCTAGGACTTGGGTACGACTGAGAGACTTCACTTTCACTTTTCACTTTCATGCATTGGAGAAGGAAATGGCAACCCACACCAGTGTTCTCGCCTGGAGAATCCCAGGGACGGGGGAGCCTGGTGGGCTGCCGTCTATGGGGTCGCACAGAGTTGGACACGACTGAAGCGATTTAGCAGCAACCATAAATTAAGTTTTCCGCTGATTTAGTCAAGCAAAAAATTATGTACAGGTTAATATAGTGATATTTTCATACTAACATAAATTACAAATAAACTGGTCAAGATAGGGACGCCTAAAGAAACTATTTCTAATTTTGATTTTTCATTTCATTAAAATAAGCATTTTAAAAATAATATTGATCAGGAACAACATTAATAAAGCTTCAAATTACTTATGAAAAGTAATATTTTGATCATCTTACTCAAAACATGTGTAGAACAATCAATGAGAAATATGAAAAAGAAGGAAATTAAATGCAAGTCTTTCATTCAGTGCAATCAATCTGAAGACAATCAAATCAACCCTTCAGAAGTTTGCTCTTGATGACTTTCTGTATTATTTTACAGTGACTTTACCTCCTCCTTCACATATAAGCAATTCAACTTTACAGAAAGGTGGGCACAGCCAGCCATCAGCTCAGAAATGGAAAATTGTAATAACTATATTTTCAGACGTAATTCACAGGTTAAACCTGGTGGGAATTGCTTTCCCCTGTGTGGACTTTTAAGGAAGATGCATTCCACAAAATATTTGTGCATTCATTTTTTTTTTTTCTGAAGATTATTGGATTTTCTGAGATGCAGATGATGATACAGGCAATGCTATAGCTCACTATCAAATTAACAGCTTTGGATTTCAACAGCAATCTGTTCACACAGATTGACTCCCATGTCATTTTTTTTTTTTTTTTTTTTCT
>NW_011494753.1:12798025-12808416 GCF_000754665.1 Bison bison bison | reverse complement strand
ACAATCTTTAATGGCTGAATGAATTTCTCTCCACACATTGACTAATAGTAAATCTTTTTAGATCTCATTCAGCTTTATCGTTCCCTCTGGCAGTTTAGTAGTTGGTCTAAATTTATTGAGGTCCAACAGAATGCAATTGAAACTTCCCTTTGAAATAAAGTTCCTGGCATGAAGAAAAAAAAAAAAAATCCATAAAAAGCCTCATCCTTGGGATAGCAACTTTTATAACACAGAATTGATCTCAATAGTTCTTAGATGTTGGCCTCAGATAATAGTTTACATTGCATTATTGGATATGAACTTTGAACTCTGAGTCTCTTCTCTTCCTTTTTATTTCTCTTTTACTAGGACATGCACACAAATTCTTGCTTACCACACAAAAGTGAATTCAATCTTAAGTTAAATATAAAAAACCTCTCTAGCATTTTTCTCTTCCCTATAAAACTCAGCAAAGCAATAATAGGAAACCAGTAATATCAGTAATCTGCTTTTAAGCAGACTGTTTATGTTCCATTTATTCTCACATATATATTGGAATGTTTCTTTAAGATTAAGTATAAATGGAGGAGACCAAAATTAAGTAATAACTTTATAAAAACTCTCACTAGTTTCTTGAAATAATTATGCTTATTTTATGAGTTTTGTACAATAAGAACTTCTTAAAGGTGTAGGACTTCACTGTGGCCTAGCCCTTCTCTTGAATGAAATTAAAATCCAAACCATGAGCAATATGTAAACAACATAATTCTAAAATAACACCTGGATATAAGTCACAGCTCTGACTGTGTCAATTTCCTTTGCTAATGAAGTTTTCTAGTTTTACTTTATTTATATTTTTTAATTTCCCAAAGGAAATCTCATCTATGACTTTGATATGTACTGCTCTATGTAAACTACTCTTGTGTTTGGAGCTGAACTGGTGGAGAAAGGATACAGAGTGTCTGCATTTCTGATTTCTTGACACATTCTTTATTCTTATTACCATATGTAACAAATTTCTTATTACAATAAGAGAATTTACTCTTCTTAGCATAAGGAGAAAAGATTTCTAAGGGAGGCAGACAGACTGTAACTGTGGGGAAAAAAAAGACTCTGAGATTTCAGAATCAACTCTCATCATTATACTTCAGAGCTCTAACACAAAGAGAACTTGCCTCTGTCTTACAGACATTCTGAATCATGGTTCTTGACTTCTGTTTCATGAAATTCCAAAAGACTTTCAATTACAATTCAGAATACCTGAGCAGTTTGTTGGGAAAAACAATTACATATACCATATTTATTTTTGTTAACTTCTGCAATCATAAAAATAGGCAAGTATTAGCATTAATTAAGTAATGATTATAATTAGTGAACTTATTAAATTAAATATAGTTAATAAATAATTAGTATTAATAGCACCAGTGACTTAGACAACAAATAAAATGTAGAGATATTTCATATCACTGTGATAGTTGTAAATTCATGAATACTATTAATATTTACCTTTATTATTAGTTCAAACTTTTGGTAAGTGAACTATTGTTTGATCATGTTGTTTATTTCTTTATAAAATACAAATATATTACCATATTGCAAACTTTTAAAAATATTTTGATGATGTATTTCTGAGCTTTCTTTGCAATCATTTGCTTTCCTTTATACATGCATTTTGTATAGGTTTTTAGAGCAGCTTTAGGTTCAAAGCAAAATTCAACAGAAAGTATACAGAATGCCCATATACTCCTTGCTGTGATACACACACACAGTGTGATACACACACCTCTCCCACTTACCAACATTCTGCATTAGAGTGGTACTTTTGTTATCTATATTAAAAATCATTATTAATCAAAGACTATAGTTCATATTATGGATGTGAGAGTTGGACTGTGAAGAAGGCTGAGCACCGAAGAATTGATGCTTTTGAACTGTGGTGTTGGAGAAGACTCTTGAGAGTCCCTTGGACTGCAAGGAGATCCAACCAGTCCGTTCTGAAGGAGATCAGTCCTGGGATTTCTTTGGAAGGAATGATGCTAAAGCTGAAACTCCAGTACTTTGGCCACCTTATGCGAAGAGTTGACTCATTGGAAAAGACTCTGATGTTGGGAGGGATTGGGGGCAAGAGGAGAAGGGGACAACAGAGGATGAGATGGCTGGATGGCATCACTGACTCGATGGACATGAATCTGAGTGAACTCCGGATGTTGGTGATGGACAGGGAGGCCTGGCGTGCTGCGATTCATGGGGTCGAAAAGAGTCGGACACGACTGAGCGACTGATCTGACCTGATCTGATAGTTCATATTAGGGCTCACTTCTGGTATTGCATGTTCTATGGGTTTTGACAAATATAATGAAATGCATTCATAGTTGCAGTATCATACAGCATAGTTTCACTGCTCTAAAAAATCCTCTGTGTTCTACCAATTTGTTCCTCCCTTCCTTCCTAACCTCTGGTAGTCACTGATCTCTATAGTTTTGCCTTTTCCAGAATGTCATATAGTTGGAATCATACAGTATGTAATCTTTCTATATTAGCTTCTTTCACTTAGTAATAAGCATTTCACTTTTCTCCATGTCTTTTCATGCCTGAATAGCTCATTTCTTTTTAGCACTAAATAATGTTCCATCATCTGGATGTACCAAGTTTATTTGTAAACTCACTTATTGAAAGACTCTGGTCACTTCCAAGTTTTGATAATTATGATTAAGATGTTATAAACATGTATGTGTAGGATTTTGTTTGGACATAAGTTTTAAACTTTGAATAAGTATCATGCAGTGTGATCGTATGAAAAGAGTATGTTTAGCTCTAAGAAACTGCCACATTGTCTTCCAATGTGGCTGCTTCACTTTATAGTCCCATTAAGAGTAAGTAAAAGTTACAAGCTTCACATGCTTGTCAGATCTTAAGTGTATTCAATATTTTTGGCTCTTTGTCATTCTAAAGTTGCAAAATAGTATATTATTGTTGTTTTAATTTGTAGTTCCCTAATGACATGTGGGCTTCCCATGTGGTACTAGTGGTAAAGAACCTGCCTGCCAATAAGGAGGTGCTGGAGATGTGGGTTCGATCCCTGGGTCAGGAAGATCCCTTGGGGGAAGGCATGGCAACAGACTCCAGTATTCTATCCTGGAGAATCCCATGGACAGAGGAGCCTGGCACACTATGGACCATAGGGTCCAAAGAAGTCACACACGACTGAGCAACTCAGCATAGCACATCATAATGACATTTGATGTTGAGTCTCTTCTCATATGCTTATTGATTATCTTTGTATCTTCTTTGCTGAGGTGTCTGTTCATGTATTTTATCCACTTTTTAATCAAGTTGTTCATTTTATTTTATTGTTGAGGTATACATGTTCTTTATATAACATTCCTTAATCAGATATGTCTTTTGCAGATTTTTCTCCCAAATTTTTGCATGTCTTCTTATTCTTTTCACAGTGACTTTGTTACATAGCAGTTTTTAAACCTAATTGAGTTTAGCAATTATTTCTTTCATAGAACATGCCTCTGGGATTGATCGCTAGATGGTAATAAAATGTCACTGTCATATTCAAGATTTTCTAAGTTTTGTCCTGTGTTATCTTTTAGGATTTTTACAGTTTTCTGCTTTGCATTTAGGCATATGATCATTTTAACTTAACATTTTTGTGTGTAAGATCTGTGTCTGCATTCACTTTTTTTTTTTTTGCATGGATGTTAGTCGTTCTAGCTTCATTTGTTGAAGATTATTCTGTTATATTTTGTTCTAGTGCCAAGGTCAGTTGACTGTATTTCTTGGGGTCTATTTCTTGGTTCTCTATTTTGTCCCATTCATTTGTCTGTTCTTTCCAATAGACAAGTAAAAAATGATACCACACTGTCCTGATTACTCTAATTTTACACTAAGTCTTTAAGTTGGGTAATTAGCATAAGTCACCTGACTTTGTTCTCCTTCAACTATGTTGGTTAATCTGGGTCTGTTACTGTTCCATATAAATTTTTAATCATGTTTCTGATATCCATAAAGTAATTTACAGGGATTTTTATTGGGATACAATGGAATTAAGAGATCAATTTGGGAAGAACTAAAATATTATGATATTGAGCTTTCCTGAAAATGAACACAGAATATCTTTCTATTTATTCTTGTTTGAATTATTTAATTACAGTTATCAGTTCAGTTCAGTAGCTCAGTAATGTCTGACGCTTTGGGACCCCATGAATTGCACCATGCCAGGCCACCCTGTCCATCACAAACTCCCAGAGTCCACTCAAACCCATGTCCATAGAGTCGGTGAGGACATCCAGCCATCTCATCCTCTGTCGTCCCCTTCTCCTCCTGCCCCCAATCCCTCCCAGCATCAGAGTCTTTTCCAGTGAGTCAACTCTTCACATGAAGTGGCCAAAGTATTGGAGTTTCAGCCTCAGCATCAGTCCTTCCAATGAACACCCAGGACTGATCTCCTTTAGGATGGACTAGTTGGATCTCCTTGCAGTCCAAGGGACGCCCAAGAGTCTTCTCCAACACCACAGCTCAAAAGCATCAATTCTTCAGCACTAAGCTTTCTTTATAGTCCAACTCTCACATCCATACACGACCACTGGAAAAACCATAGCTTTGACTAGACGGACCTCTGTTGGCAAAGTAATGTCTCTGCTTTTGAATATGCTATCTAGGTTGGTCATAACTTTCCTTCCAAGGAGTAAGCGTCTTTTAATTTCATGGCTGCAATCACCATCTGCAGTGATACTGGAGCCCCCAAAAATAAAGTCTGACACTGTTTCCACTGTTTCCCCATCTATTTCCCATGAAGTGATGGGACCAGATGCCACGATCTTAGTTTTCTGAATATTGAGTTTTAAGCCAACCTTTTCACTCTACTCTTTGACTTTCATCAAGAGGCTCTTTAGTTCCTCTTCACTTTCTGCCATAAGGGTGGTGTCATCTGCATATCTGAGGTTATTGATATTTCTCCCAGCAATCTTGATTCTAGCTCGTGCTTCTTCCAGCCCAGCATTTCTCATGATGTATTCTGCATGTAAATTAAGTAAGCAGGGTGACAATATGCAGCCTTGATGTGCTCCTATTCCTATTTGGAACCAGTCTGTTGTTCCATGTCCAGTTCTAACTGTTGCTTCCTGACCTGCATACAGGTTTCTCAAGAGGTAAGTCAGGTGGTCTGGTATTCCCATCTCTTTCAGAATTTTCCACAGTTTATTGTGATCCACACACTCAGAGGCTTTGGCTTAGTCAATAAAGCAGAAACTCTCCTGCTTTTTCCATGATCCAGAGGATGTTGGCAATTTGATCTCTGGTTCCTCTGCGTTTTCTAAAACCAGCTTGAACATCTGGAAGTTCATGGTTCATGTATTGCTGAAGCCTGGCTTGGAGAATTTTGAGCATTACTTTACTAGCATGTGAGATGAGTGCAATTGTGCGGTAGTTTGAGCATTCTTTGGCATTGCCTTTCTTTGGGACTGGAATGAAACTGACCTTTGCCAGTCCTGTGGCCACTGCTGAGTTTTCCAAATTTGCTGGCATATTGAGTGCAACACTTTCACAGCATTATCTTTCAGGATTTGAAAGAGCTCAACTGGAATTCCATCAGCTCCATAGCTTTGTTCATAGTGATGCTCTCTAAGGCCCACTTGACTTCACATTCTAGGATGTCTGGCTTAGGGGAGTGATCACACCATTATGATTATCTGGGTCATGAGATCTTTCTTGTACAGTTCTTCTGTACAAAATAAATAAAATAAAGCTTCTTTTAGATTATCTGTATAAAATCAGGAATCAGCAACAAAACTATCAGAACTAATAAGTGATAATAACAAGGTTTTATTACTAATAAGTGATAATAACAAGAAAATAAAATAAGTTTTCTTTTCTTTTCTTTATTCTTGCCACCTCTTCTTAATATCTTCTGCTTCTGTTAGGTCTATACCATAGTTTTCCTCATATAGATCTTTTACATATTTTGTTAGATTTATACCTTTTTGTTTCACTTGCTTCAATGTTTTCACCTGTTTCACTTTTTTCGATGCTACATAAATGGTAATGTGTTTTTAATTTTAAATTCTATTGTTTGTTACTGGTATACAGGAAAACAATTGACTTTGGTAAATTAACCTTATATCCTAAAACCTTGCTATTATCACTCATTAGTTCTGATAGTTTTGTTTTGTTGCTGATTCCTGATTTTACACAGATAATCTACAAGAAGTTTTATTTTTTCCTTTCCTCATATATGTACACATTGTTTTCTTATCTTATTGCATTATCTAGATCTTTCACTATGCCTATACATTTTGCATTTGAAAAACATTCTGAGAAGACATCTGTAGGCTTTATCAGATTCTCAGTGGTCCTCAGCAAACACATAGACAGACACATTGTTAAGAAGTACCGTTCTAAAGCAAATCCTGCTAGAGACTGAATCACTTGCCTTTGCCATGACCCCAGGCAGCAAGACGGAATATGAAATTTCTGTTTAAAATTAGGTGTTTTGGTTAGGGCAACTGACTAAATCTATATCATGTAAGCACTACATTGTAAAGAAGAAAAAATGAGACTTGGAGGGCTCTTCTGTTTGTTTGTTTTCATTTTGTTTGAGGTGTGTGATTCGTAAACTGTGTTAAAGATAATATACTTCTGTGTCTCTTTTGCTGTCTCACATACAGGGTTGTCGTTACCATCTTTCTAAATTCCATATATATGCATTAGTATACTGTATGGTGTTTTTCTTTCTGGCTTATTTCACTCTGTACAATAGGCTCCAGTTTCATCCACCTCATTAGAACTGATTCAAATGTATTCTTTTTAATGGCTGAGTAATACTCCATTGTGTATATGTACCACAGCTTTCTTATCTATTCATCTGCTGATGGACATCTAGGTTGCTTGGAGGGGGGGATGATTTGGGAGAATGGCATTAAAACATGTATAATATCATATAAGAAATGAATTGCCAGTCCAGGTTCCATGCAGGATACAGGAAGCTTGGGGCTGGTGCACTGGGATGACCCAGAGGGATGGTATGGGGACGGAGGTGGGAGGGGAGTTCATGATGGGGAACATGTGTACACCCGTGGCGGATGCATGTTGATGTATGGCAAAACCAATACAATATTGTAAAGCAAATAAAATAAAATAAATATAAAATTTTAAAAAGATACTATAGTAAAGTTAGAAAGCTATCTCTTAATATTTCATAGATTCTAGGGGGTCGCTAAGAGTCAGACACGACTGAGCGACCTCCCTTTCACTTTCCACTTTCATGCATTGGAGAAGGAAATGGCAACCCACTCCAGTGTTCTTGCCTGGAGAATCCCATGGTCGGAGAAGCCTGGTAGGCTGCAGTCCATGGGGTCGCACAGAGTTGGACACAACTGAAGTGACTTAGCAGCAGCAGCAGCAGGGAAACTCAGTGATGCTAGAGATCTATCTGTCATTGTATGGACACTAACTTCAGATAGTTCACATTTTGAACATTAGATCACATTGCTTCCTTTTCAAGATATCATATGTTTAAAAAATTGGATTTCTGGAGTTAGTTGTAAGAAAAAGCAAGTACTAAGCACAAGATAACCCTAAACAGAAAACAAGAGTGGTATTAAGTAATCTAAGTCTAAGCTTTAAGAAGGGCTTCCCAGGTGGCTCAGTGGTAAAGACTCTGCCTGCCAATGCAGGATATGGAGGAGATGCAGGTTGGATCCTTGGATTGAAAAGATTACCTGGAGAAGGAAATAGTAACTCCCTTCAGTATCCTTGCCTGAAATATCCTATGGACAGAAGACTCTGGCAGGCTACAGTCCATGGGGTCACAAAGAGTCAGACACGACTGAGCAAGAGTAAGCTTTAAAAACCACGTAATACCAACAGATACACGCACATCATCTTAGTAACTGTGGTCATTTAAATTAAAATTTTTTATTAAAATTTTAATTTTAAAATAAAATTTTCAATTTAAATTAAAAGATTAAAATATTATTAATCTTTAAATTTTATATGTATTATCTATCAAGCAGACATGAATTATTAGGATAAAAAATACTTAATATGTTGTCTATACCTGTTTTCCTTAATAAATAAAAATTTAAATATCATGATTATCTATATATTTATCTATCTTTCTATTATCTTTTTACCTATTTATTGTATATGAGCACTGTGAAAAAATTCTAAGATTCTAATGTTACTGCAAACTGAGAAATTTCATGTATCTCCACATTAGGTTTTATACTAGAAAAGCATAATTGGCACTATAGAAAAAGATTACAAATTAGAAAAGTAATGTAACAATTTCATGCATATTTTCTTAAATGACATAACTTTTCTTAAGTGATTTCCATAGAATACTGGGGTATGCACAATGTAATTTTAAAACTGTGGGTTTTCTAATTACATGAAAAACCAAATTTTGCTAAGGCATTATATTGTAGAGAAAATATTTTGGAGACAGCAAGGACTGAAGAGTGCAAATTTAAGAAAAATAGCTAGTTGCCTATTGACATTATTGGTTTTAAAAATTAATAGAAGATAAACTAAGGAATTTTGGTAGGTGCATAAAGGAAGGACAGATGAGATATTTTAAATTAAGTGACAAAGACTAACTTGATGTAGGGAATGAAGGAAGAATGAATGGCCCAAAAGCATTAATAACTGGGTCACTAATGATACTATAAGCTAGCTGTCAATACAACTGGGTATGGGAGAATTTCTGACTTGAAACTTTAAAATTATAAATTTAAAATTCCTGAGGACACACATATCTGCAGATGTCCTGTTGGGAGTTACTGGAAGTTAATAGTTGGTAAAATCCTGAATGTAAACAAGTAAGTAGAAGCATATACTGGAAAAAAGGTGGTATTCCAACACTAAAGGATAAAAAAGTAGCAAAGACTTGAAATATATAGAGAAGGATGTGGAATAATTGTAAATAACATCACAAAAACCAAGAGGGAAGAAATTTAGAGATGGAATATGTCTTCCTTATTAATCTATTATATAGGTTTTTATTTTATTCCAGAAAATGGCCATATTATTCATTGGATCTCTTTATTTCTAACTTAATCTAATATAGTAGAAGGTCATATAAGTAGAATTGAACAAGCTTTTAAAAGAGTTTGAGTTCTAGCTCCACAATTCATCAGGTATGAGACATGGGCAAGGAACTTACATTTCTGAAGAAAGGTAAAATTAAAATAATAGCGTTTGCTTACTAAGGTTGTATTAGAAATGCTATATACAAGAAGTTATAAAAATGCTTGGTACATACCATTGTAAAGATTTGCCAGTATGTAAATTATTCTATTTTGCATTCAGTATGCAAGGAAATTCCAGTTAATACGTAATTTTATTATGTAATTTTTAAAAATATTACTTTCTTTTTTTAAATTTTATTTTATTTTTAAACTTTACATAATTGTATTAGTTTTGCCAAATATCAAAATGAATCTGCCACAGGTATACACGTGTTCCCCATCCTCTTTTTGCTAAGATTTTGTTTTCTTTGAGTTCTTCATCCAGTGGTTCCAGTTAACACCTATAATCACCCAGCACCAGCTATTGTTTTCTTACTGTTGTAAACACTAAATCTCCGTAATTTATCTCCTAAGAATAATCTCTATAATTATGTGTTTAAATAACTTTATGATTTTCTTTCAGTCAGTTTCTTAGAGATTTTCTTTTAGTTGCTAACTTTTTCCCTCTTCCAAGCTCTTTCTTTTAAATTTTCTTCACTTTGAATTCAAATTACCAACAATGCACTGTATGCAGAATTATTATGCTAAGCACTCATTTTCTTAATATTGCGTTTAATAGCCATTCCACATATTAAACCTCATATGTTAAAATTTAAAATGTCACTTCTTTCTGTAAGCTTGCTGGTTCTCCCAGTGGCAGATCTCCATTTCGCCAGGCACCTGAATTTCCAGTCTCAGTGACGCACGTACTTTTGCTCTTTGTTCCCTTGTACCTAATTTATCACCATGTCTTACTGTTTTCTCTGCCACATCTCTCAGTTCAGTTCAGTTGAGTTCAGTCACTCAGTTGAGTCCAACTCTGCGAAGCCATTAATCGCACCACGCCAGGCCACCCTGTCCATCACCAACTCCCGGAGTTCACACAAACTCATGTCCATCGAGTCGGTGATGCCATCTAGCCATCTCATCCTCTGTCGTCCCCTTCTCCTCTTGCCCCCAATCCCTCCCAGCATCAGAGTCTTTTCAAATGAGTCAACTCTTCACATGAGGTGGCCAAACTATTGGAGTTTCAGCTTTGGCATCAGTCCTTCCAAAGAACACCCAGGACTGATCTGCTTTAGAATGCACTGGTTGGATCTCCTTGCAGTCCAAGGGACTCTCAAGAGTCTTCTCCAACACCACAGTTCAAAAGCATCAATTCTTCGATGCTCAGCC
>NW_011494753.1:12793468-12797485 GCF_000754665.1 Bison bison bison | reverse complement strand
AGGGTGACAATATGCAGCCTTGACGTACTCCTTTTCCTATTTGGAACCAGTCTGTTGTTCCATGTCCAGTTCTAACTGTTGCTTCATGAGCTGCATATAGATTTCTCAAGAGGCAGGTCAGGTGGTCTGGTATTCCCATCCCTTGAAGAATTTTCCACAGTTCATTGTGATCCACAGTCAAAGGCTTTGACATAGTCCATAAAGCAGAAATAGATGTTTTTCTGGAACTCTCTTGCTTTTTTCCATGATCCAGCGGATGTTGGCAATTTGATCTCTGGTTCCTCTGCCTTTTCTAAAACCAGCTTGAACACCTGGTAGTTCACATGTCACGTATTGCTGAAGCCTGGCTTGGAGAATTTTGAGCATTACTTCACTAGCATGTGAGATGAGTGCAATTGTGCGGTAGTTTGAGCATTCTTTGGCATTGCCTTTCTTTGGGATTGGAATGAAAACTGACTTTTTCCAGTCCTGTGGCCACTGCTGAGTTTTCCAAATTTGCTGGCATATTGAGTGTAGCACTTTCACAGCATCATCTTCCAGAATTTGAAATAGCTCAACTGGTATTTCATCACCTCCACTAGCCACATCTCTAACTCAAGCCAATTAGCATGAAAAACCACCACCAGAAAGGAAGGTGCTAAATTATCTCAAATAGTACTATAAATTTAACTATACACTCTACTTATTTTATAAAGACAAAAAAAGGCACCTTTTATAGAGTAATTGGACTTCCCTGGTGGCTCAGACGGTAAAGCATCTGTCTACAATGTGGGAGACCCGGGTTTGATCCCTGGGTTGGGAAGATCTGCTGGAGAAGGAAATGGCAATCCACTCCAGTACTATTGCCTGGAAAATCCCATGGACAGTGGAGCCTGGTAGGCTACAGTCCATGGGGTCGCAAAGAGTCGGACACGACTGAGCAACTTCACGTTCACGTTCACGTTCATTATAGAGTAATAGAATGGTGCAACATTGTGCACCATTGAAGTAAAAAAATGACAGTCTTGTGTGTGTGTGTTTATTAACAAATGTTTATTTGGTTTTTATTTTTGGCAAATATTTATTAACAGGATCATTTTCCTCAAACATAAAGTGAAGATAAGAATACTCACATGAAGTAAAGATCTCACTGTTTGCAGATGACATGATACTGTACATAGAAACCCTGAAGATAGTATCAGAAAATTCCTAGGGCTAATCAGTGAATTTAGCAAAGTTGCAGGATACAAAAGCAATACACAGCAAACACTCGTATTTCTATATACTAACAATGAAAAATCAGAAAGGGCAATTAAGAAATCAGTCCCATTCACCATTGCAACAAAAAGAATTAAATATTTAGGAATAAACTTACCTAAGGGGACAAAAGAACTGCACACAGAAAATTATAAGACACTAATAAAATAAATCAAAGATGACATAAACAGATAGAGAGATATTCCATGTTCCTGGGTAGGAAGAATCAATATTGTGAAAATGACTATACTACCAAATGTAATCTACAGATTCAATGCAATCCATATCAAATTACCAATGGCATTTTTCACAGAACTAGAACAAAAATTTCATAATTTATATGGAAACACAAAAGACCCCGAATAGCTACAGCACTCTTGAGAAAGGAGAATGGAGCTAGAGGAATTAACGTTCTTGACTTCAGATTATACTACAAAGCTACCTACAGTCATCAAGACAGTATGGTACTGGCACAAAACCAGAAATATAGACTGATGTAACAAGATAGAAAGCCGAGAAATAAACCCATGCACCAATGGGTACCTTATTTTTAACAGAGGAGGCAAGAATATACAATGGGGCAAAGACAGCCTCTTCAATAAATGGTGCCAGGAAAACTGGATGGCTACATGTAAAAGAATGAAATATAAGAACCCTTCCTAACACCATTCACAAAGATAAATGCAAAATGTATTAAAAAACCAAATGTAAGACGAGGAACTGTAAAACTCTTAGAGGAAAACATAGGCAGGACACTCGATGACATAAATCAAAGCAAGATCCTCCATGACACACCTCCTAGAGTAATAGAAATAAAAACAAAAGTAAACAAGTGGGACCTGATTAAACTTAAAAGCTTTTGCACAGCAAAGGAAACTATAAGCAAGGTGAAAAGACAACCCTCAGAATGGGAGAGTTGTAAATGTAAATGAAACAACTGACAAAGGATTAATTTCCAAAATATACAAGTAGCTCATACAACTTAGTACCAGAAACACAAACAACCCAATCAAAAAGTGAGAAAAAAAATCTAAACAGGCATTTCTCCAAAGAAGACATACAGATGGCTAACAAACACATGAAAAGATGTTCAACATTGCTTCTTATTAGAGAAATGCAAATCAAAACTACAATTAGATATCACTTCACACTGGAGATCAGTGGAGAAATAACTACAGAAAGAAGGAAGGGATGGGGCCAAAGCAAAAAGAATACCCAGCTGTGGATGTGACTGGTGATAGAAGCAAGGTCCGATGCTGTAAAGAGCAATATTGCATAGGAACCTGGAATGTCAGGTCCATGAATCAAGGCAAATTGGAAGTGGTCAAACAAGAGATGGCAAGAGTGAATGTCGACATTCTAGGAATCAGCGAACTGAAATGAGCTGGAATGGGTGAATTTAACTCAGATGACCCTTATATCTACTACTGTGGGCAGGAATCCCTCAGAAGAAATGGAGTGGCCATCATGGTCAACAAAAGAGTCCGAAATGCAGTACTTGGATGCAATCTCAAAAACTACAGAATGATCTCTGTTTATTTCCAAGGCAAACCATTCAATATCACAGTAATCCAAGTCTATGCCCCAACCAGTAACGCTGAAAAAGCTGGAGTTGAATGGTTCTATGAAGACCTACAAGACCTTTTAGAACTAACACCCAAAAAAGATGTCCTTTTCATTATAGGAGACCGGAATGTAAAAGTAGGAAGTCAAGAAACACCTGGAATAACAGGCAAATTTGGCCTTGGAATACAGAATGAAGTAGGGCAAGGACTAATAGAGTTTTTCCAAGAAAATGCACTGGTCATAACAAACACCCTCTTCCAACAATATAAGAGAAGACTCTACACATGGACATCACCAGATGGTCAACACTGAAATCAGATTGATTATATTCTTTGAACCAAAGATGGAGAAGCTCTCTACAATCAGCAAAAACAAGAATAGGAGCTGATGTGGCTCAGATCATGAACTCCTTATTGCCAAATTCAGACTTAAATTGAAGAAAGGAGGAAAAACCACTAGACCATTCAGTTATGACCTAAATCAAATCCCTTATGATTATACAGTGGAAGTGAGAAATAGATTTTAGGGCCTAGATCTGATAGATAGAGTGCCTGATGAACTATGGAATGAGGTTCGTGACACTGTATAGGAGACAGGGATCAAGAACATTCCCATAGAAAAGAAATGCAAAAAAGCAAAATGGCTGTCTGGGGAGGCCTTACAAATAGCTGTGAAAAGAAGAGAAGTGAAAAGCAAAAGAGAAAAGGAAAGATATAAACATCTGAATGCAGAGTTCCAAAGAATAGCAAGAAGAGATAAGAAAGCCTTCTTCAGAGATTAATGCAAAGAAATAGAGGAAAACAATAGAATGGGAAAAACTAGGGATCTCTTCAAGAAAATCAGAGATACCAAAGGAATATTTCATGCAAAGATGAGCTCGATAAAGGACAGAAATGGTATGGACCTAACAGAAGCAGAAGATATTAAGAAGAGATGGCAAGAATACACAGAAGAACTGTACAAAAAGATCTTTATGACCCAGATAATCACGATGGTGTGATCACTCACCTAGAGCAAGACCTCCTGGAATGTGAAGTCAAGTGGGCCTTAGAAAGCATCACTATGAACAAAGCTAGTGGAGGTGATGGAATTCCAGTTGAGCTATTCCAAATCCTGAAAGATGATGCTGTGAAAGTGCTACACTCAATATGCCAGCAAATTTGGAAAACTCAGCAGTGGCTACAAGACTGGAAAAGGTCGTTTTCATTCCAATCC
>NW_011494753.1:12791474-12792142 GCF_000754665.1 Bison bison bison | reverse complement strand
GAGTGAACACTGGGAGTTGGTGATGGACAGGGAGGCCTGGCGTGCTGCGATTCATGGGGTCGCAAAGAGTTGGACACGACTGAGCGACTGATCTGATCTGATCTGATCTGATCACGTTGGTCAGAATCGCCATCATCAAAATGTCTACAAACAATGAATGCTGGAGAGGGCATGGAGAAAAGGGAATGCTCTTGCACTGTTGGTGGGAATGTAAATTGATACAGCCACTATGGAAGATGGTATGGAGATTCCTTTAAAAACTAGGAATAAAACCACCATCAGTTCAATTCAGTTCAGTTCAGTCGCTCACTCATGTCTGACTCTTTGCGACCCCATGAATCGCAGCAGCCCAGGCCTCCCTGTCCATCACCATCTCCTGGAGTTCACTCAAACTCACTTCCATTGAGTCGGTGATGCCATCCTGCCATCTCATCCTGTTGTCCCCTATCCTTCTGCCCCCAATCCCTCCCAGCATCAGAGTCTTTTCCAATGAGTCAACACTTCAAGTGAGTTGGCCAAAGTACTGAAGTTTCAGCTTTAGCATCATTCCTTCCAAAGAACACCCATGGCTGATCTCCTTCAGAATGGACTGGTTGGATCTCCTTGCAGTCCAAGGGACTCTCAAGAGTCTTCTCCAACACCACAGTTCAAAAGCATCAATTCTTCAG
>NW_011494753.1:12783821-12791339 GCF_000754665.1 Bison bison bison | reverse complement strand
TGCTTTTGAATATGCCGTCTAGGTTGGTCATAACTTTTCTTCCAAGGAGTAAGCATCATTTAATTTCATGGCTGCAGTCACCATCTGCAGTGATTCTGGAGCCCCAAAAAATAAAGTCTGACACTGTTTCTGCATCCTTTTCCCATGAAGTGATGGGACCAGATGCCATGATCTTAGTTTCTGAATGTTGAGCTTTAAGCCAACCTTTTCACTCTCCACTTTTACTTTCATTAAGAGGCTTTTTAGTTCCTCTTTACTTTCTGCCATAAGGATGGTGTCATCTGCATCTGTGAGGCTATTGATATTTCTCTTGGCAATCTTGAATCCAGCTTGTGCTTCTTCCAGCCCAGCATTTCTCATGATGTACTCTGCACATAAGTTAAATAAGCAGAGTGACAATATACAGCCTTGAGGTACTCCTTTTCCTATTGCTGCTGCTGCAGCTAAGTCACTTCAGTCGTGTCTGACTCTGTTGGATCCGATAGACAGCAGCCCACCAGGCTCCCGTCCCTGGGATTCTCCAGGCAAGAACACTGGAGCAGGTTGCCATTTCCTTCTCCAATGCAGGAAAGTGAAAAGTGAAAGTGAAGTCATGCAGTCGTGTCCAACTTTTAGCGACCCCATGGACTGCAGTTGACCAGGCTCCTCCATCCATGGGATTTTCCAGGCAAGAGTACTGAAGTGGGGTGCCATTGCCTTCTCCGCCTTTTCCTATTATAACCCAGCAATTCCACTCTTAGGCATATACCCTGAGGAAACCAAAACTGAAAGAGGCACATGTATCCCAATGTTCACTGCAGCACTATTTACAATAGCTAGAACATGGAAGCAACCTAGATGTCCATCAACAAATGACTGGATAAAGAAGTTGTGGTACATATTCACAATGGAATATTACTCACCCATAAAAAGGAACTCATTTGAATCAGTTCTAATAAGGTGGATGAACATAGAACCTATTATACAGAGTGAAGTAAGTCAGAAAGAGAAAGATAAATATCATATTCTAATGCATATATACAGAATCTAGAAAAATGGTACTGAAGAATGTATTTACAGGGCAAGAATGGAGAAACAGACAGAGAACAGACTTATGGACATAGGGAGAGGGGAGGAGAGGGTGAGATGTATGGAAAGAGTAACATGGAAACTTACATTACCATATGTAAAATAGATAGCCAATGGGAATTTGCTGTATGGCTTAGGAAACTCAAACAGGTGCTCTGTAACCACCTAGAGGGGTGGGATGGGGAGGGAGTTGGGAGGGAGGTTCAGGAGGAAGGGGATATATGTATACCTATTGCTGATTCATGTTGAGGTTTGACAGTAAACAACAAGATTTTGTAAAGCAATTATTCTTCAATAAAAATAAATAAATTTTAAAAAAGAATACACACATGGTTATTGTGAAAATGAAATATAAACAGGGGAAAAGTAAAGAATGAATCATTCACAACAGACCTCATTTGTTTCCGAAGGAAAGGTACAATCTATTTTGAAGTTAAAATCCTAAAATCTTCTGCAGGCTTTTGTTGTTGTTGTTGTTGTTGTTGTTGCTAAACTCTATCTCAACCAAGCTGAGTGTATTCCAAATATGGATTCCAGAGATATGGGACTGAGGTGAGAAACGACTGGGAAGCCTCCAAATCAGCCCTATGTACAGATCATCAAACTACCACTTCCGAGAGCTTGTGATTCCTTTCAGTAAAGGTTGTGTGGCATGGGAATCACATGGCATGTGGACGACTGAGACAGTGTCCAACACAGCAGCCATCTATATTATTTCAAACTATTTATGCAAGACATGTCTCCTTGATAATGGACCAGACTTATGCTTCTCCCTTTTCCCTGGAATGTCAAAATGGATAAGCCAATATTTTTCAAGTTCTCTGAAATCATGAAACATTTTTTCTAGTCATATCCTTCACTTTAAAGAGAACACATGTATTTGAAAACAGTATTAATATTTTAGTTATTTAAAACTTTTCTCCCAATCCAAATTGATTATGGAAATTTACAATTAACAGACAAGAAATAGAAAAGATTTAGGCAATTTCCGACTTTCTGACAGCTCATTCTAAATTGACCCCAAATTGTTGTTTTTTTAACATATATTTATCACTTTTAAATGTGTTAATTGTGTTGCAAGCACTGCAGCTGGGATTAATTTAAGGCGTTTGAATTGCCTTCTCTGCAGCTGGTGAACACTGAAGCAAAACTGTGAAATAAGCTTTGCTAAAGAATTAGATAGTTTTCAGTGTTAATTATTCAATCCTTTCTTTCAGAATTCTTTCTAAGAAGTCTAATTCTAAATTATAAAATGAATTGTACTTTTCTCATACTATGATCAGGAGTATGACATTTGGTTGCTGATGATGCTAATGTGTATCCTTCTCCTAGTTTAATGTCTAAAACTTGCAAGTATTTTGAAACAGTGCACTCCAGTAACAAAGTGACACAATAGAAAATCATCTATTATTTAAACATGACCCAAAAAAGAGGGGTTAGAACATTTTCAATATTTATTTACTTGTTTATTTATTAAAGACTCTTTTTTATGTTCATCTCTTTCCATAAGAGACACTATTCTGGAAATAATTATTTTAAAGACTCGATCTTCTTCCTTTTACTCTGTTCCTATATATGTCTATGGATATATAAAGAGCATGACATTCTTGCTCCCTGAGCATAGATAAATGTGATGAACTAGGTCAATTAATATTTCCTCTCTGTTTATATATATACATATACACAAATGCATATGTACATACATACATATATATATATATAAGACACATATTTGTGTATACACTTTGAGTATAAATATAAATAAAGGAAAAGTAGAAGGTAATTCTTACCTTAAAGGGCTCTTAAAGGATGGTCTTCTTTAAGTTAGAAATTGACCTCACAAGTAGTCTCTGCTGAAATTAAGTATTAATTACCCAGAGGAAAAATACTCTACAAATACATCATTAGGTCTGGTTTAATCTCTTATTATCTCTTTTAGTGGTTAGCAGTCCCAAAGAAATGCAATGCCAAAGAATGCTCAAACTACCACACATTGCACTCATCTCACACGCTAGTAAAGTAATGCTCAAAATTCTCCAAGCCAGGCTTCAGCAATACATGGACCATGAACTTCCAGATGTTCAATCTGGTTTTAGAAAAGGCAGAGGAACCAGAGATCAAATTGCCAACATCCACTGGATCATGGAAAAAGCAAGAGAGTTTCAGAAAAACATCTATTTCTGCTTTATTGACTATGCCAAAGCATTTGACTGTGTGGATCACAATAAACCGTGGAAAATTCTGAAAGAGATGGGAATACCAGACCACCTGACCTGCCTCTTGAGAAACCTATATGCAGGTCAGGAAGCAACAGTTAGAACTGGACATGGAACAACAGACTGGTTCCAAATAGGAATAGGAGTACGTCACTGCATATTGTCACCCTGTTTATTTAACTTACATCCAAAGTACATCATAAGAAACCGTGGGCTGGATGAAAGATTGCCAGGAGAAATATCAATAACCTCAGATATGCATATAACACCACCCCTATGGCAGAAAGTGAAGAGGAATTGAAAAGCCTCTTGATAAAAGTGAAAGAAGAGAGTGAAAAAGTTGGCTTCAAGCTCAACATTCAGAAAATTAAGATCATGGCATCTAGTCCCATCACTTCATGGGAAATAGATGGGGAAACAGTGGAAACAGTGTCAGACTTTATTTTGGGGGGCTCCAAAATCACTGCAGATGGTGATTGCAGCTATGAAATTAAAAGATGCTTAGTCCTTGGATGGAAAGTTATGACTAACCTAGATAGCATATTGAAAAGCAGAGACATTACTTTGCCAACAAAGGTCTGTCTTCTCAAGGCTATGGTTTTTCCTGTGGTCATGTATGGATGTGAGAGTTGGACTGTGAAGAAAGCTAAGAGCTGAAGAATTGATGCTTTTGAACTGTGGTGTTGGAGAAGACTCTTGAGAGTCCCTTGGACTGCAAGGAGATTCAACCAGTCCGTTCTAATGGAGATCAGCCCTGGGTGTTCATTGAAAGAACTGATGCTAAAGCTGAAACTCCAATTCTTTGGCCACCTCATGCAAAGAGTTGACTCATTGGAAAAGACTGATACTGGGAGGGATTGGGGACAGGAGGAGAAGGGGACAACAGAGAATGAGATGGCTGGATGGCATGACTGACTGTTGGTAATGGACAGGGAGGCCTCACATTCTGTGATTCATGGGGTTGCAAAGAGTTGGACACGACTGAGCGACTGAACTGAACTGAACTGAACTGAGTGTAGTTGCTCAGTCGTGTCCAACTCTTCACAACTCCATGTACTGTAGCCCTCCAGGCTCCTCTGTCCATGGGATTCTCCAGACAAGAATACTGGAGTGTATTGCCATTCCCTTCTCCAGAGGATCTTCCCAACCTAGGGATCGAAATTGGGTCTCCTGCATTACACTGTATTAGCTGTGACCACAGGCAATAACTTAATTATTTGAAATTGAAGAAAAAATACCTAAATTACAAGATAGTTTAATGATACAGTATACAAAGCCTGCTTTGCCAATAGCTTTGCCACAGACTCTTAATACATGCCTACTATTTTATATGTATATTTTTAAAATTTTTGCTGAAAAAAATTTCAAACAACCAAGAAGAGACATTAGCATAATTAACCATTATCCATCTTCAAAATCTACCAACTACTTTATTGGTAGATATAAAAGTAAGCCAATTACTTTTAAACTATATAAATTCTTTCCATCTCTTATTTTTCGTTACAAATTTTTTGTTGAAGATAATAAGTCCTTCAGCAAGTGGTTCTCTATAATCTGTATTTTGCTGGTGGCATAAATAAGATGATATTTAATATGTTTCTCTGTCCCACAGATTTTCTATAAATTGAAAGCTATAAATGGAGATGTGATACAAATACATATTTTAAAATATCTGACTCCCTACAGCTATGTGGTTTATGTGTTCTTATTCTACCAATCCTGTTTCTCCCTTTGCTTCAGTGACTTATTTCTGAAGTCTTCTCAAAATTACAGATTCTAATGATACATAAATCAAGGGGAGATGTACAGTTTTCATCAGAAATATTTGAACATTTTTTCAATTTAAAGTTCAATTTAGGATTCATTATTTGGCTGGATTAGAATCTCAAAGGCTAGCTGATTAATTAGTGGTTTTTTTATGACCATTTGTAATAACTCAGCGATTCCACAAATAAGTATTAAGATTTTGTATATGGTGGCCATTGTTTAAATTGTTGGAGTTTTTAAAATGATGTATAATGAAAGTTCAAGGAGCTTACATTCTAGTGATACTCATGAGCTATCTTTAATTATCTGTCACTACTCACCAGGAGGAATATGTGGTATATAGACTAGCCTAAGTTAGAAGTGAAAACCAGGACTTCCCTGGTTGCTTAGTGGTAATTCAATGTAGGTTCAATCCCTGGGTTAGGAACAGCCCCTGGAGTAGGAAATGGCACCCACTCTAGTATTCTTGCCTGGAAAATCCCATGGACAGAGAAGTTTGGCAGGCTACATGGGGTTGCAAAAAATAGTTGGATACAACTTAGTCACTGAACAACAACTCACCAGGAAGAAAATTTGCTATATGGGCCTGCCTAAGTGAGAAGCAGTTAATAGGAAACCACACATGCAAATTCTAGATTCTAGCCTTAGGAATATTCAATTTGGAGTTTGTACGTAAATGTCTGACCTAGATATATTTGTTTCTTCTGATTAGTCAATTTGTCTATATTTAGGCAAGGGCTTCCCCTCATAGCTCAGTTGGTAAAGAATTTGCCTTCAGTGCAGGATACCTGGTTTGATTGCTGGGTCACGAAGATGCCCTGGAGAAGGGATAGGCTACCTACACCAGTATTCTGGCCTGGATAATTCCATGGACTGTATAGTTCATGGGGTCCCAAAAAGTCGGACGCAACTGAGTCACTTTCATTTTCACTTCACAGGCAAGAAATAACTTCTGAGAACCAGCTCTTGGCTTTTTTGATAAACTCAATTGAATCTCTATGCTCAGTATTTTGGGGCTTCCCTGGTAGCTCAGAGGGCAAAGAATCTGCCTGCAGTGCAGAAGACGCAGGTTTGATCCCTAAGTTGGAAAGATCCCCTGGAGAAGGGGATGGCTGCCCACTCCAGTATTCTTGGCTAGAGAAACCCATGGACAGAGAAGCCTGGTGGGCTACACAGTCCACGGTGTTGCAAAGAGTCAAATACAACTGAGTGACTAACATTTTCATTTTCACTCATTATTTTTCTGCTTTATCAGTCTGACTTTTTTCCATTTCTATTATAATAAAATCACATAACATAAAATTACAAATGTAAAGTTTTACTTATTTCATTTTAATTTTTCTAGCTTATTGAGGTATAATTGACAAATAACATTGTAGTATCCTTAAAGTGTATGATGTGAATGTTTGATGTATGTATACATTGTGAAAGGAGATCTGCCATCAAGTTAATACATTAGTTGGTAAAGAATCTACCTGCAAAGCTGCAGGTGACCTGGCTTTGATCCTTGGGTGAGGAAGATCTCTTGAAGAAGGAAGTGGCAATCCACTTAGCAATCTTGCTTGGGAAATTCCATAGTCAAAGGAGCTTGGCAGGCTAAGTCCATGGGGTCACAAGAGTCAGACATGACTTAGTGACTAAACCACCACCATCTTATACAGTTTTCATTTATCTATGTTGAGAATGCTTTAAATCTATTCTCTTAGCAAATTTCTGCTATATAATACAGTATGATAAAAGAAATGTTCACATGTTGACTAAGGGGAACTCATTCTGTCTTAAATATTTTTTAATCTAAACTTTATGCTAGCTAGAGCCACAAGTCAGTTTTGTGGCCTATTAAATTTACACTGTACTTCTACTTTAACCACTAAAGAAGAGAATACATTTAAAAACAAGGTGGAGTACCTGGGATTCAGGCATCCGCTATGGAGCCAGGCGGCCACTGTGAAGGTGTTCTCAGACACATTCCTGCATCACTGAGAACTTAAATCTTCTGGACTGTATCACACTCAAGGATAGCACTAGCAGTTCTCAAAACGGTATCTACTAGCTGATTTGCTGCAACCTTATGGCCTCAAAGTTTCTTGTAACTGTATAACCATTTTGGACCTCATTCAATCCTTGCTGAACAATCACCCTTACTTCTAGCCAGCCCCAATCCTAATTCTTAACAATTAATATAATTATGTGGATATATATATATATATGTGTATATATATATATACATACATACATATATGCTGCTAAGTCACGTCAGTCGTGTCTGACTCTGTGCAACCCCATAGAGAGGAGACCACCAGGCTCCCATCCCTGGGATTCTCCAGGCAACAATACTGGAGTGGGTTGCCATTTTCTTCTCCAGTGCATGAAAGTGAAAAGTGAAAGTGAAGTTGCTCAGTCAAGTCCGACTCTTTGTGACCCCATGGACTGTAGCCTACCAGGCTCTTCCATCCATGGGATTTCC
>NW_011494753.1:12783273-12783721 GCF_000754665.1 Bison bison bison | reverse complement strand
ACTGCCGCCATGAAATTAAAAGACGCTTACTCCTTGGAAGGAAAGTTATGACCAACCTAGATAGCATATTCAAAAGCAGAGACATACTTTGCCAACAAAGGTTCGTCTAGTCAAGGCTATGGTTTTTCCTGTGGTCATGTATGGATGTGAGAGTTGGACTTCGAAGAAGGCTGAGTGCCGAAGAATTGATGCTTTTGAACTGTGGTGTTGGAGAAGACTCTTGAGAGTCCCTTGGACTGCAAGGAGATCCAACCAGTGCATTCTGAAGGAGATCAGCCCTGGGATTTCTTTGGAAGGAATGATGCTAAAGCTGAAACTCCAGTACTTCGGCCACCTCATGCGAAGAGTTGACTGATTGGAAAAGACTCTGATGCTGGGAGGGATTGGGGGCAGGAGGAGAAGGGGACGACAGAGGATGAGATGGCTGGATGGCATCACTGACTCAATG
>NW_011494753.1:12775805-12782297 GCF_000754665.1 Bison bison bison | reverse complement strand
CAAGTCAGTTTTTCACTCTTTTCTGTCACCTTCATCAAGAAGTTCTTTAGTTCTTCTATGCTTTCTGCCATTAGGCTAGTATCATCTGCATATCTGAGGTTTTTTATATTTCTCCCAGCAATCTTGATTCTGGTTTCTGATTCACCCAGTCCAGCATTTTGCACGATGTACTCTGTATATAAGTTAAATAATCAAGGTGACAATAAACAGCCTTGATGTACTCCTTTCCCAATTTGAAACCAGTCCCTTATTCTATGTCCAATTCTAACTGTTGCTTCTTGACCTGTGTACAGGTTTCTCAGGAGGCAGATAGGATGGTTTGGTATTCCCATCTCTTCAAGAATTTTCTACAGTTTGCTGTGATCTACCCTGACAAACACAGATAAAGGAAGCACAGTTCAGACTCCTAGAGTACTATAGCTAAGATGATCATGCATTATTTGACAGAGAACAACCCTTGTACAAAGGGGAGCTCCTATGTTACTGTGCCCCAATAGAAACTACATGCATGGTCATAGGACATCAAGTAGATATATTAGTGGACCATCCTAGCATATATAACTTATTATCTGATGTGCCAAGTCATAAGGTCCAATATGCATAATGGCAATTTAGCACATGATTGAAGTGGTGCAGTCAGAAGAGAGCTCAAACAGATTTAGAGGATATGAATGAGTTACAAGAACAGATTGTCTAGATTTCTCTGCTACCTATGCCTATTATACCAAATTACTTCCCTCAGTCCATAACAATGGCCTTGAATAGGGAGGGGTGTTTCTACTTAACCAAATGATATATAAGGAAAAATTCTAGGCCTGGTTCAACTAAGGTACTAAACTAGGATGTTCAACTACAATATAAACAAGAAAAAAATGAATAACGGTATTATGCATTCTAAGTCACTTCAGCCATGTCTGACTCTTTGCAACCCCGGGGACTGTAGCCCACCAGGCTCCTCTGCCCCATGGGATTCTCAGCCAAGAATACTGGAAGGGGTTGCCATTATAAATAACAATAAAAACACGAACTGAGGTGGAAATGAAAATAATTCACCTCAGTAAAGTTGAAAATGTGATTTGGCCACTTTATCTAAGATGAAAGCCAAAACAAAAGACTATACACAAATACTGTGCCCTAGTTAGCAAATTTGTTTTTCATTAAGGTATAGGCTAGCAATTCTGAAATTAATTTATGTGTATTCTAGGACAGATTTTTGCAATAAGGAGTTCATGATCTGAGCCATAGTAAGCTCATTGTCTGGTTTTTGTTGACCATATAGGGCTTCTCCATCTTCGGCTGCAAAGAATATAATCAATTTGATTTCAGTACGGATCATCTGGTGATGTTCATGTGTAGAGTCATCTCTTGTGTTGCTGGAAGAGTGTGTTTGCTATGATCCATGTGTTCTCTTGGCAAAACTCTGTTAGCCTTTGCCCTGCTTCATTTTGTACTCCAAGGCCAAATTTGTTTGTTACTTCAGGTATCTCTTGACTTCCTACTTTGGCATTCCAGTCCCCTGTAATGAAAAGCACATCTTTTTTGGGATGTTAGTTCTAGCAGGTCTTGTATGTCTTTATACAACCATTCAACTTCAGCTTCTTCGGCATTAGCAACTGAGGCATAGACTTGGATTACTGTGGTATTGAATGCTTTGCCTTAGAAACAGAGATCATTCTCATTTTTTAGATTGCACCCAAGTACTGCATTTAGGACTCTTTTATGACTATAAGGGCTACTCCATTTCTTCTAAGGGATTCTTGCCCACAGTAATAGATATAATAGTCTTCTGAATTAAATTCACCCATTCCAATCCATTTTAGATCACTGTTTTCTATAATATCAATGTTCACTCTTGTCATCTCCTATTTGACCACTTCCAAATTACCTTAATTCATGGACCTAACATTCCAGGTTCCTATACAATACTGTTCTCTACAGCATCAGACTTTATTTCCATCATTAGTCACATCCACAACTGGGCACTGTTTTTGCTTTGGCTTTGGCTCCATCTCTTTATTCTTTCTGGAGTTATTTCTCTACTCTTCTCCAGTAGCACTGTGGGCACCTATCCATCATGGGAGTTCATCTTTCAGTGGCATACCTTTTTGCCTTTTCATACTGTTCATGGTTCTCAAGGCAAGAATACAAAGTGGTTTGCCATTCCCTTCTCCAGTGGACCGTGTTTTGTCAGATCTCTCCAATATGACCCATCCCTCTTGGGTGGCACCCATCATATGGCATGGCTCATAGTTTCATTGAGTTAGGCTGTGGTCCATGTGATCAGTTGGGTTAGTTTTCTGTGATTGTGATTTTAAAAAGCTAACTTATCCACCATACATTTACCATATCAGCGATTTGGCCTAATATAAACTTATTAACAGGTATACTGTTTACCAGGTATAAGATAAACTTATAAATAAATAACATATAAATATGAATATATATTTATATGTAAATATAATATACACAAAATATAATATAAACTGATTAATAGGTATACTTTCTGAAATTGAAAAAAGTAGGGAAAAATAATAGATGATTCATGTATGACCTAAATCAAATCCTTTACAATTATATAGTGGAAATGGCAAATGGAAATGACAAATAGATTTGAGGGATTAGATTTGATAGAGTACCTGAAGAACTATGGACAGAGGTTGCTGACTTTGTACAGCAGGCAGGGATCAAGACTATCCCCAAACAGAAGGAAATGAAAAATGGCAAAATGCTTGTCTGAGGAGGCCTTACAAATAGCTGAGAAAAGAGAGAAGCCAAAGGCAAAGGAGAAAAGGAAATACATACCCATTTGAATGCAGAGTTCCAAAGAATAACAAGGAGAGATAAGAAAGCTTTCTTCAGTGATCAATGCAAATAAATAGAGGGAAACAATAGAATGGGAAGGACTAGAGATGTCTTCAAGAAAATTAGAGATATCAAGGGAACATATAATGAAAAGATGGCCACAATAAAGGACAGAAACAGTATGAACCAAAGAGAAGCAGAATATCTTAAGAAGAGGTGGCAAGAATATACAGAAAAACCATACAAAAAAAGATCTTAATAACCCACATACTTATGATGGTGCAATCACTCACTTAGAGCCAGACATTCTGGAATGTGAAGCCAAGTGGACCTTAGGAAGCATCACTACGGAATAAAGCTATTGGAGTTGATGGAATTCCAGTTGAGCTATTTCAAATCCTAAAAGATAATGCTGTGAAAGTGCCGCACTCAATACGCCAGCAAGTTTTGAAAACGCAACAGTGGCCACAGGACTGGAAAAGGTCAGTTTTCATCCTAATCCCAAAGAAAGGCAACACCAAAGAATGTTCAAACTACTGCACAACTACACTCATCTCACACGCTAGCAAGTGAAAGTTGCTCAGTCATGTCTAACTCTTCCATGGAATTCTCCAGGCCAGAATACTAGAGTGGGTAGCCTTTCCCTTCTCCAGAGGATCTTCCCAACCTAAAGATTGAACCCAGGTCTCCTACACTGTGGGTAGATTCTTTACCAGGTGAGACAGCAAAGTAATGCTCAAATGTCTCTAAGCAAGGCTTCATAAGTACGTGACCCAAGAACATCCAGATGTTCAAGCTAGAGTTAGAAAAGTCAAAGGAATCAGAGATCAAATTGTCAACATCTGTTGGATCACTGAAAATGCAAGAGAATTCCAGAAAAACATCTACCTCTTTTTATTAACTATGTCAAAGCCTTTGACTGTGTGGATCACAACAAACTGGAAAATTCTTCAAGAGATGGGAATACCAGAACACCTTACCTGCCTCCTGAGAAACCTGCACGCAGGTCAAGAAGCAACAGTTAGAACTAGACATGGAACAAGAGACTAGTTCCAAATTGGTAAAGGAGGACATCAAAGCTGTATATTTTCACCCTGCTTATTTAATCTGTATGCAGAGTACATCATGTGAAATGCCTGGCTGCATGAAGCACAAGCTGGAGTCAAGATTTCTGGGAGAAATATCAATAACCTCAGATATGCAGATGACACCACCTTTATGGTAGAAAGAGAAGAAGAACTAAAGAGCCTCTTGATGAAAGTGAAAGAGGAGAGTGAAAAAGCTGGTTTAAAACTCAACATTCAAAAAACAAAGACCATGGTAGCTGGTCCCATCACTTCATGGCAAATAGATGGGGAAACATTGGAAACAGTGACAGACTTTATTTTCTTGAGCTCCAAAATCACTGTAGATGGTGACTGCAGCCATGAAATTAAAAGACACTTGCTCCTTTCAAGAAAAGCTACGACTAACCTAGACAGCATATTAAAAAGCAGAGACATTACTTTGCCGACAAAGGTCAGTCTAGTCAAAGCTATGGTTTTTCCATTATGTGAAAGTTGCACTACAAAGAAGGCTGAGCACTGAAGAATTCATGCTTTTGAACTGTGGTGGTGGGGAAGACTCTTGAGAGTCCCTTGGACTGCAAGTAGATCAAACCAGTATATCCTAAAGGAAATCAGTCCTGAGTATTTATTGAAAGGACTGATGTTGAAGCTGAAGCTCCAATACTTTGGCTACCTGATGAGAAGAATTGACTCATTGGAAAAGACCCTGATGCTGGTAAAGATTGAATACAAGAGGATAAGCGCGTGACCAATGATGAGATGGTTGGATGGCATCATCAACTCAATGGACATGAATCTGAGCAAGCTCTGGGAGTTGATGATTTCAGGGAGGCCTGGTATGCTGCAGTCCATGAGGTTGCAAAGAATCAGACACAACTGAGTGACTGATCTGAACTGATTCCAGGACTGAGCATGTAAGTAAATAAAATAAGCAAAAGGAGATGTGATTTTTTTTTTCACTTTCAAAGAAAAGCTACAAATAGAAAAATAAGACAATCTAGAATGAACCTTATAGTGTTGGTTTAGAATTGGAGATCAGTACAATTTAATGGTTTTATGCATAAATACACACAAGCATACAAACTTAAAAGTAGGTGCAGAAACCTCCTTCTCTCCATATGTATGTTGTATTCGTATGTGTATGTGTGTGACAATAAATACATTAATTTTTGGAAGCTTTCAAACAGAATTTCAATTACTAGATACAGAAAACTTATGGAAATAGAAAACTGAAGCAAATCCTAGAGCCAATGTGCTAATGGAAGAAGGGGTTGGGTCCCAGGTCAAATGGGTTAAAAGCCTGCATAAGATGAACCCACTTTCCACTGTTTCTATTCTCTCAACATAAGATAGTTCTTTTAAGTCTCAGACAACTTTGTAACAAAAGAGGGGGAAAGATTAAATGACACAGAGGATACAAATAATCTACTTGCTCTGAAGCTATTTAAATCGATAAATTTAGGAAAAGTAGGTTCATCCAGTACAGTTAAGTGTCCCAAAGGTCACTAGAGTAGGACTTCATGATGAAGAATAAAGTGTTTCCCCTTTGCATCAATGTTTGTAACCTTACTGTCTCTGAATAGTTCATGAGGAGAAGCGATTGCTTTGTGGGCAGATTGTATCCCAATATATGCTAACTGAAAATATCTGGTATTCTTAGATGGTTGTTTTCAAGCTACCTAGGGTACATCAACAAATGAGTATATTTTTCCAGGCTGCATTGTTAGCACTAACATTGTTGACCCATGATTAGAAATAGGATTAAAAAAAAAAAAACACAGAATTACATAGCTAATTTTCAAATTTTTATTTTTCTATTTGTTTTCCATAGTCTACTCATTACATTTTATTCTGATATATTTTTTATGGTTGTTAAAGATGACTAGTTCTGGGGTCAAGTAGATATGGGCTTGAATCCAAGATGTTCCACTTATTTTTGATGTCCTATTTCTGCTTTATTGACTATGCCAAAGCCTTTGACTGTGTTCAGTTCAGTTCAGTTCAGTTACTCAGTTGTGTTTGACTCTTTACCACCCCATGAACCGCAGCACGCCAGGCCTCCCTGTCCATCACCAACTCCCGGAGTTCACTCAGACTCACGTCCATCAAGTCAGTGATGCCATCCAGCCATCTCATCCTCTGTCGTCCCCTTCTCCTCCTGCCCCCAATCCCTCCCAGCATCAGAGTCTTTTCCAATGAGTCAACTCTTCGCATGAGGTGGCCAAAGTACTGGAGTTTCAGCTTTAGCAGCATTCCTTCCAAAGAAATCCCAGGGTTGATCTCCTTCAGAACGGACTGGTTGGATCTCCCTGCAGTCCAAGGGTCTCTCAAGAGTCTTATTCAACACCACAGTTCAAAAGCATCAATTCTTCAGTGCTCAGCCTTCTTCACAGTCCAACTCTCACATCCATACGTGACAACTGGAAAAACCATAGCCTTGACTAGACGGACCTTTGTTGGCAAAGTAATGTCTCTGCTTTTGAATATGCTATCTAGGTTGGACATAACTTTCCTTGTGGATCACAATAAACTGTGGAAAATTCTGAAAGAGACAGGAATACCAGACCACCTGACCTGCCTCTGGAGAAACCTATATGCAGGTCAGGAAGCAACAGTTCGAACC
>NW_011494753.1:12753722-12775705 GCF_000754665.1 Bison bison bison | reverse complement strand
TGCTTTTGAATATGCTATCTAGGTTGGACATAACTTTCCTTGTGGATCACAATAAACTGTGGAAAATTCTGAAAGAGACAGGAATACCAGACCACCTGACCTGCCTCTGGAGAAACCTATATGCAGGTCAGGAAGCAACAGTTCGAACTGGACATGGAACAACAGACTGGTTCCAAATAGGAAAAGGAGTATGTCAAGGCTGTGTATTGTCACCCTGCTTATTTAGCTTCTATGCAGAGTACATCATGAGAAAGGCTGGGCTGGAAGAAGCACAAGCTGGAATCAAGATTGCCAGGAGAAATATCAATAACCTCAGATATGCAGAAGATATCACCCTTATGTCAGAAAGTGAAGAGGAACTAAAAAGCCTCTTGATGAAAGTGAATGAGGAGAGTAAAAATGTTGGCTTAAAACTCAAGATTCAGAAAACTAAGAACATGGCATCTGGTCCCATGGGGAACAGTGGAAACAGTGTCAGACTTTATTTTTCTGGGCTCCAAAATCACTGCAGATGGTGATTGCAGCTGTGAAATTAAAAGACGCTTCCTCCTTGGAAGAAAAGTTATGACCAACCTAGATAGCATATTCAAAAGCAGAGACATTACTTTGCCAACAAAGGTCCATCTAGTCAAGGCTATGGTTTTTCCACTGGTCATGTATGCATGTGAGAGTTGGACTGTGAAGAAGGCTGAGTGCCGAAGAATTGATGCTTTTGAACTGTGGTGTTGGAGAAGACTCTTGAGAGTCCCTTGGACTGCAAGCAGATCCAACCAGTCCATTCTGAAGGAGAACAGTCCTGAGTGTTCACTGGAAGGACTGATGCTAAAGCTGAAACTCCAATACTTTGGCCACCTCATGCGAAGAGTTTACTCATTGGAAAAGACTCTGTTGCTGGGAGGGATTGGGAGCAGGAGGAGAAGAGGACGACAGAGCATGAGATGGCTGGATGGCATCACCGACTTGATGGACTTGAGTTTGAGCGAACTCCGGAAGTTGGTGATGGACAGGGGGGCCTGGCGTGCTGCGTTTCATGGGGTCGCAAAGAGTCAGACACGACTGAGCGACTGAACTGAACTGAACTGAAAGTTATTTGGAAAGAAAGAATTATTTCTCCTATTGTAATGATCAATGTGAAAAAGGGAGACCGATTTAGATTACTTCTATAATTGCTTTCAAATAAGAGCTAATATTTATTGAAATGTATTGTATGAAAGATATTTTGCTAATAATTTTAAGAGAAAAATTGCCCATAAATCCTAAAAGTACTCTAAACTAAACACTACATTTAACCCCATTTAGCATAAAATGCTGATTATTAGAAACTGATGTAAACTTACACAATGCCACATGCCTTGAAATTATAATGGAGTGTAGTTATGATTTTTTATCTAGGCCAGCAATATATGTCCATACTTATTAATTTATTCATGCATTTCTTACACTTGGAAAGAATATTATGTGTTAGAGCTGCAATGGATATCTTCCACAGACACATAGGACTTAGATTTGTGAGAGTATTCACCCTAGTAATAAACAAGAAAAGTTGTAACAATGTAAACTTAACATTACTAATTTGTATAAAGGTGAACTTACAAAGAAAAAACTAAAAGTGAATACCCTCTTCCTCATTCTTCAAATTTCAAATGACCCAGTGGTTAAAGTCAAAGACTTTTTTGCTTTTCAGCTTTGATGAAAGCATTACATGATTCCTTAAAAAATCAAATCAAAGAGTAAGTTGAGGAAATGACAAAATACACACACATACACACACGTATATTATAATATTTCTTTAATGCTTCAAGCTTTGCAAATTCAATTTTAGATATTAGGTGATTAAAAAGAAAGCTAACTGCTGTTAGTGTCACAAATGCAGAGAGGTCAAGATGACATTCTTTATAATTTTTGAAACAAATTTGAACACTGTGTATTCCCATGATCACCAAAAAGTTATTTCACTCATGCTTGTATATCTGAGATAATATATTCCTGTAATATATCTTCTGTAATTCTGCTATTGACAAAATCATGGATTTTATGATATAGTAAAATGTGGATATTACTTGCTCAATAATTAAGTCAGCACATTGTTCTATTGAGGGATAATGAATCACAATGAAAATAAGAACACCCACAAAGAACACATAAAAATAAACTTTTAAACACTTTACAGCAAGCTCAACAAACAAATGAGGGCAATACTAAAGAGAGAAAGTTACTGCTTGTCCGAATAAAGAATATTTTAAAGTAGATTTCTAACATTTATTTATGAGAAAGGATGAATGAATTTTTTAAAATATCTAGATGTGAGGTGTGAAAATAAAAGGTAAATATACAACATATATAATATGTATTAAATGATAACATATATGATCAGCTACCCAGGCTGACGTCCACCTGTGCCACGTCACTTCAGTTGCTCAGTCGTGTCTGACTCTGCGATCCCACGGACTGCAGTATGGCAGACTTCCCAATCCATCACCAGCTCCCAAAGCTTACCCAAACTCATGTGCATTGAATCAGTGATGCCATCCAACCAGCTCATCCTCTATCGTTCCCTTCTCCTCCTTCATTCAATCTTTCCCAGCATCAGGGTCTTTTCCAATGAGTCACTTCTTCGCATCAGGTTATCAGGATATTGGAGTTTCAGCTTCAGCATCAGTACTTCCAATGAATATTCAGGACTGATTTCCTTTAGGATGGACTGGTTGGATCTCCTTGCAGTCCAAGGGACTCTCAGGAGTCTTCTCCAACACCACAGTTCAAAAGCATCAATTCTTTGGTGTTCAGCTTTCTTAATGGTCCAACACTCACATTCATACATAAATACTGGAAAAACCACATCTTTGACTAGACAGACCTTTGTTGGCAAAGTCATGTCTCTGCTTTTTAATATGCTGTATAGGTTGGTCATAGCTTTTCTTCCAAGGAGCAAGTCTTTTAATTTCATGGCTGCAGTCATCATTTGCAGTAATTTTGGAGCCCCCAAAAATAAAGTCAGCCACTGTTTCCACCTTTTCCCCATCTATTTGCCATGAAGTGATGGGAATGGATACCATGATCCTAGTTTTCTGAATGTTGAGCTTTAAGCCAACCTTTTCACTCTCCTCTTTCATTTTCATTAAGAGGCTCTTTAGTTCGTCTGCACATTCTGCCATAAGAGGTGGTGTCAACTGCGTATCTGAGGTTATTGATATTTCTCCCAGAAATCTTGATTCCAGCTTGTGCCTCATCCAGCCTGGCATTTTGCATGATGTACTCTGCATACAGATTAAATAAGAAGGGTGAGGATATACAGCCTTGATGTATTTCGTTCCCAATTTGGAACTAGTCTGTTGTTCCATGTCCAGTTCTAACTGTTGCTTCTTGACTTGCATACAGGTTTCTCAGGAGGCAGGTAAGGTGTTCTGGTATTCCCATCTCTTGAAGAATTTTCCACAGTTTGTTGTGATCCACACAGTCAAAGGCTTTGATATAGTCAATAAAGCAGAAGTAGATACTTTTCTGGAACTCTCTTGATTTTTTGATGATTGAATGGATTTTGGCAATTTGATCTCTGGTTCCTTTGCCTTTTCAAAATCCAGCTCGAACACCTGGAAGTTCACGGTTCATTTACTGTCGAAGCCTGGTTTGGAGAATTTTAAGTATTAACTTTCCTAGCGTGTGAGATGAGTGCAACTGTGCAGTAGTTTGAACATTCTTTAGCATTGCTTTTCTTTGGGGACTGGAATGAAAACTGACCTTTTCCAGTCCTGTGGCCACTGCTGAGATTTTCAAATTTCCTGGCATACTGAACACAGCACTTTCACAGCATTATCTTTTAGCATTTGAAATAGCTCAACTGGAATGTCATCACCTCCACTAGCTTTGTTCAATAGTGATGCTTCCTAAGGCCCACTTGATGTCACACTCCAGGATTTCTCACTCCAGGTGGGTGATCACACCATCGTGGTTATCTGGGTCATAAAGATCTTTTTTGCATAGTTCTTCTGTGTATTCTTGCCACCTCTTCTTAATATCTCTGCTTTTGTTAGGTCCACACCATTTCTGTTTTTTATTATGCCAATCTTTGCATGAAATGTTCCCTTGGTATCTCTAATTTTCTTGAAGACACCTCTAGTCTTTCCCATTCTATTATTTTCCTCTATTTCTTTGCATTGATCACTGAGGAAGACTTTCTTATCTGTCCTTGCTATTCTTTGGAACTCTGCATTCAAATGGGTGTATCTTTCTTTTTCTCCTTTGCCTTTAGCTTCTCTTCTTTTTTCAGCTATTTATATTAATATGATTATATATATTTTCAGCTATCATATATGATACATAATCATACATAATATGATGTATAATCATATATATTACTCTGTGTGTGTATATATATATGAGTAAATGAAAATGAAACGTTTATAATTTTCCCCAATGAAAATTCAAAATTTCCTGAAATAATTTATATAAGCAAAAATAAAGGGGTGCTAATGCTGATTGACATTTGTCTCTGCAACACAGGTTCTAAATGAACTTTGACCTCTTCTAAAATTCACCAACTGATGAAGCTTCATGGACTTTTAATAAATACCAAGGCTCAAGTGGCAGTATATCTGTGTATCCATCAAGTTTAAACATAGTATTCCTTATTATCTTAGGAAAGAAGCTCAATATACAATAGAGAAGAAATAGGGATGATCACTTCTACTATAGCTTTGCCTAAATTGCCATAGTCATACTACACATTGCCCTAAAATATCCTATGGTGGGCATAAACACTTGAGCACAGTGAGTAGTAAAACCAAAGTAATTTAAGTCTTCAAAGACTTCATGAATTGGCTCGATAAAATAGAACCCCATAAAAATCCAGTTAAGAAACTTAACACATCCAAATTTAAGTTCAGTTCAGTTCAGTTGTTCAGTCATGTTCGACTCTTTGCAATCCCATGAATATGCTATCTAGGTTGGTCAAAACTTTCTTTCCGAAGAGTAAACGTCTTTTAATTTCATGGCTGCAGTCACCATCTACAGTGATTTTGAAGCCCCAACAAATAAAGTCTGACACTGTTTCCACTGTTTCCCCATCTACTTCCCATGAAGTGATGGGACCAGATGCCATGTTCTTAGTTTTCTGAATGTTGAGCTTTAAGCCAACTTTTTCACTCTCCTCTTTCACTTTTATCAAGAGGTTTTTTAGTTCCTCTTCACTTTCTGACATAAGGGTGGTGTCATCTACATATCTGAGGTTATTGATATTTCTCCCAGAAATCTTGATTCCAGCTTGTGCTTCTTCCAGCCCAGGGTTTCTCATGATGTCCTCTGCATAGAACTTAAATAAGCAGGGTGATAATATACAGCCTTGACGTACTCCTTTTCCTATTTGGATCCAGCCTGTTGCTCCATGTCCAGTTCTAACTGTTGCTTCCTGATCTGCATATAGGTTTCTTAAGAGGCAGGTCAGGTGGCCTGGTATTCCCATCTCTTTCAGAATTTCCCACAGTTTATTGTGATCCACACAGTCAAAGGCTTTGGCATAGTCAATAAAGCAGAAATAGATGTTTTTCTGGAACTCTCTTGCTTTTTCCATGATCCAGCAGATGTTGGCAATTCGATCTCTGGTTCCTCTGCCTTTTCTAAAACCAGCTTGAACATCTGGAAGTTCACGGTTCATGTATTGCTGAAGCCTAGCTTGGAGAATTTTGAGCATTACTTTACTAGCATGTGAGATGAGTGCAATTGTGCGGTAGTTTGAGCATTCTTTGGCATTGCCTTTCTTTGGGATTGGAATGAAAACTGACCTTTTCCAGTCCTGTGGCCACTGCTGAGTTTTCCAAATTTGCTGGCATATTGAGTGTAGCACTTTCACAGCATCATCTTTCAGGATTTGAAATAACTCAACTGGAATTCCATCACCTCCACTAGCTTTGTTCGTAGTGATGCTTTCTAAGGCCCACTTGACTTCACATTCCAGGATGTCTGGCTCTAGGTGAGTGATCACACCGTCGTTATTATCTGGGTATGAAGATCTTTTTGTACAGTTCTTCTGTGTAATTTAAGTTAAATAAGCTAAAATATGGCTGCAAGTACTGGAATCTATTATGTGAGATCTAACTAGTAAGTAGGTGATTATCCCCACTGCTTCTCCACTTGATACTCCATTTTTTTCTGTTCTTACACATGGGAAGAATATATGGCACCTGATGGTGAGTTACTAAATGATATGGTCTTACGCACTGAATCCATTCCCTTCTCCAGGGGTCTTCCTGACCCAGAGATTGAACACAGTTCTTCTGCATTGCAGGTAGATTTTTTACCATCTGCGCTACCAGAAAAGCCCCAAATCCTCTACATCTAATATCACATATTATTAAAAGTATCTACTCTATCCAAATGATCACTGCCAAATGTTTCGCTATTACAGATTTGGCTAATATGTTCTTTCTAGTGCCTATTTCAAAAGCTTCCCAGTTGCAGGTTTATCTTCACCCCCAAAGGACAGCATACATTTTTCCAGGCTACCTATAGGAAACTTCAACAGTTTTGTCATTACAACTGATCTTTGAAGACAAGAAATTATTTGTATCCACCTTTCTCCGAAAGTACAGGTTTTGCATTAAAATGATGACCTCTCCCTTCTCCAAGGAGACTTGCTTGACACACTCAATAAAGATATAAAAATCCAATATAGTGTTGTCCTTTTTGAGTTCTGGTGGCAACGTATTCCTCATTTATAAATTTTATTTAATTTCACAGATGCTGTGACTTTCAAATCAGTGTATCTTAAATGAGGGCCCCTCCAACCAAAGGCTGTTCAATGTGTAAAACTTAAAATCAAGAGACACTCCTATTATTGTCCTCAGAGACTTCACTCTAGAGATTTTGACAACCTCCTCTCAGGCATCCTGGAGACACTGGACACATCTATGTGGCTGTAAATCGTCCAAGGGCTTCATATGCAAGATTTTTGCCTCTCTTATCCTATGCACCATTAAAAACAACAAAAAATCTGGCTGACTGCATCCTAGGCTTTCTTGGAAACAGGCTCTCATAGACCTTGAACCTGTGACTCTTTATAACCAGCTGTTCATGCCTTCGATCATGGAAACAAGCTCAGCATGGTTAATAAAGCCTCCTTAATATAGAATGGAGATAAAACCTAGGCCCTCTGGCATAGTCTACCTACAGGAGATGGCCTCCCTTTCCTCAGTCTTTTGACAGATACCATAGTGCTAGAGGAGACTACCTGCTCCAGAGACTTTGTCCACCTAAGGGCCCCTTTGTGATAAGATGAGTAAACAAAGGGAATTTCACAGTTTGTACTGATGGCATCAGCACCATTATTTACGCTGGAGCTCAGTGGAATGGTGTTGCTTTCTACCACTCAGCCAGGATGTCCCTAGTAAAGCATGAGACACAAGCTCAACACAATTGCCCAAACTTCAGGCTGTCACCTTAGCTCTCGATGCTCTGATTAACAGATAGATGATCTTCACATTATTCTAAACGGTTGCTCCATTATCTAAGAGTATATTTTGCTTTAGGATAAAGAACTCACCAATCTCATGGGTCAGAGACAATTGTGAACTTAAATGTCTTCTTTTATTTTCTAAATTTATTTATTTTTAATTGGAGGATAACTCCAACTTACTGTAAATTGATTCATTTATCAACATGAATCGGCATAGGTATATATATTTCCCCTCCCTCCCACTTCCCACTCCATCCCACCCCTCTAGATTGTCACAGAGCACTGTTTGAGTTCCCTGCATCATACATATACAGCAAATTTCCACTGGCTATCTATTTTACATATGGTAATGTATATGTTTCAATGCTACTCTCTCAATTTGTCTTAACTTCTCTTTCCCCTACCATGTCCATAAGTCTGTTCTCTATGTCTGCGGCTCCACTGCTGCCCTGCAAACAGGTTCATCAGTACCATTTTCTAGATTCCATATATATGCATTAATATATGATATTTGTTTTTTATTTCTGACTTAATCCTGTATAATAGGCTCTAGGCTCAACCACATTAGAACTGACTCAAATGTGTTCCTTTTTATGGCCAAGTAATATTCCATTGTATATATGTAACCCTTCTTTATCCATTCATATGTCAGTGGAATTTAGGTTGCTTCCATGCTCTAGCTATTATAAAATATATCCTTTTTAAACTGTCAAATGAACCCCTTAATGGATCTCTACCTTGCTCCAGGCCTTAATCTCTTTTAATTTAAGACCCTTTGCGGACTCACACCTCATACCAACTTTAAAAATCTTTTCCACAGCCCTTTCCTACCTGTGTTTAAAAGGAACATGCCTCCCCTACGTGCATGTGAAGGCTAATTATATATGAGATCCTTTAAAAATGTTTCCCCCAAAATTTCCCTCTTGCCCTTAACCTATAAGGGTTAGAGGCCACATCAAGTGCAAAAACTCCTGGGACTCTTAACCATAGCCTGTCACACAGCCTTGCAGCTGCCTATCTGATGTGGGGTCCTAAAGTTTCACTGTCCAAAAAACCTTCCTAATATTTTCATTATGAGAGGTGAATAATTAATATAGGTTCTCCCTCTAATTCCTTCCAGAAAATTAAAATGGTACTATAGAGCCATTCCCATAGACTGGGTGGGCTAACAAAGAGAGAGACAGAACTCTAATCAGTAAATAAAAATCATATTCAAAGATAATAAAAATCAATACTGTATCCCGTAATGATGAAAACAGACAATGTCTCCTTGGTAATAATAGATGCAGAAGGAAAATCAAAAGTAAACAGCAAAGGCCTACCAAGTACAGCTGCACACCATTCTACTGTGGGCTTCCCTTATCACTCAGTTGGTACAGAAACTGCCTGCAATGCAGGAGACCAGGCTTTGATCCCTGGGTCAGGCAGATCCCCCGGAGAAGGAAAGGGCAACCCACTCTGGTATTCTTGCCTGAAGAATCCCATGGACAGAGGAGCCTAGCAGGCTACAGTCCATGGGGTTTCAAGAGTAGGACACGACTTAGTGGCTAAACCACCATTCTACTGTCTCTCTTCTTGTTACTATCAGTGTGAGAGGCTTTACTGGCTTCCAATCAAGAGGTCCTACCCCTTTGAGTAAGCTACTGTTTCAACCAAAAATGGCAACTGTTGAGACCCTTGTGCCACCAAGTTTGGCTAATATAAGCCCTATAATCCAAAGAACTCTCTGGCTTGCCATCACCAAATCAACCAACAAATGAGGCAAAAGCGCCCTTCAGTTCAGTTCAGTCGCTCAGTCATGTCCAACTCTTTGTGACCCCATGAATCACAGCACTCTAGGCCTCCCTCTCCATCACCAACTACCGGAGTTCACTCAGACTCACATCCATCGAGTCAGTGATGCCATCCAACCATCTCATCCTCTGTTGTCCCCTCTCCTCCTGCCCCCAATCCCTCCCAGCATCAGAGTCTTTTCCAATGAGTCAACTCTTCACATGAGGTGGCCAAAGTACTGGAGTTTCAGCTTTAGCAGCATTCCTTCCAAAGAAATCCCAGGGCTGATCTCCTTCAGAATGAACTGGTTGGATCTCCTTGCAGTCCAAGGGACTCTCAAGAGTCTTCTCCAACGCCACAGTTCAAAAGCATCAATTCTTCGGTGCTCAGCTTTCTTCACAGTCCAACTCTCACATCCATACATGACCAGTGGAAAAACCATAGCCTTGACTAGATGGACCTTTGTTGGCAAAGTAATGTCTCTGCTTTTGAATATGCTATCTAGGTTGGTCATAGCTTTCCTCCCAAGGAGTAAGCGTCTTTTAATTTCATGGCTGCACTCACCATCTGCAATGATTTTGGAGCCCCCAAAAATAAAGTCTGACACTGTTTCCACTGTTTCCCCATCTATTTGCTGTGAAGTGATGGGACCAGATGCCATGATCTTCGTTTTCTGAATGTTGAAAAGGGCCCTTAGTATTTGGCTAAATTAGTGGGCCTGCCAACAACCTAATACAGGAGTTCTGACCTCAGCCTCATGGTACCAGAGCCATAAAAAAAAGACCCTCCTCAATTTGAGTGGGTACTCACTTAGAAAGGATTCCTCAGTCCCATATGCTAGAAGACACTGCTCAGCCCGTGACTTTGAGATCTACCATTGGAAATGACTATCTTCTGTGTCAAAGACAACTTTACCCCGGACACTAAACCTTTCTCCCCAGTCACAGCCACAGGCTGACTCCCCAGAGATGGGGACAAATTGGACACGAGACAGTTACTGCTACTCTTCCTTTGATGTTAGGAAGACTTTTCTTGAGGTTGAGGTCTGCTTATCTAGTTGACCATATTATACTTCTTGTTCTCACCAAAATTAACAACCCTATTTCTCTATGTTTTGTTGCGGTTCAGTCGCTCAGTCGTGTCCAACTCTCTGCAGCATGCCAGGCTTTCCTGTCCTTCACCATCTCCCAAGAGCTTGATCAAATTCATATCCATTGAATCAGTGATGCCATCCAACCACCTCATCCTGTCATCCCCTTCTCCTCCTGTCCTCAATCTTTCCCAACAATAGGGTCTTTTCTAATGAGTCAGTTCTTCACATCAGGTGGCCAAAGTATTAGTTTCAGCTTCAACATCAGTCCTTCCAGTGAACACCCAGGACTGATCTCCTTTAGGATTGACTGGTTGGATCTCCTTGCAGTCCAAGGGACTCTCAAGAGTCTTCTCCAACAGCACAATTCAAAAACATCAATTCTTCTGGAATCAGCTTTCTTCAATGTCCAAATCTCACATCCACACATGACTTCAGGGAAAATCATAGCCCCTACCTACAGAGAAATCTTGTAGAGGTTACTACTATCAGTCGCATTCTATAAAACAATGGAGATATACTGCTTTCCTCAGGAGGCACCCACCCCCATAGTCACCCTAGGAAGAGAATCATTCCCCAGGGCTTCCTCCTACTCACCCCACCTTCAGCTTTTCACCCCAGTCTCCTGTCTGGGTCTCATCCACGGACATAATAATGAATCCCCCTTCAATTCTAGACAAATACCACTAAGCTTTACATATACCTTACTAAACCATTAGTTTATCTCTTCCAACAACATGACTACAGGACCTACCAACTTGACTCAAGAAATATATCCAGATTTTGCTGTTAGCAAGGTGGACAGGAAGATAGGTAGGTAAGTGAATAGATAGACAGACAGATATAGGTATTATACTCTTAACACATTTTCCAACTCTGTATTATTAAAGATCCTGGAAATTTCAGATCTGTTTTCATGGCTAACATTATATAAATGAGAAATCACTTATGGGCCAGCCTATAACGATTCCTTAAAATTCTACCCATGTTTCTCTTTATTACTCTCATAATGAAATGTTTATTCTGTTTAGGCAACTAATGGCCTACTAAATAAAACTCTTTTACTATTCAGGCCACTCAACTATTCCAAATAATCAAGCCTAAAAGTGATGTAAATGCATCAAGGGGTCAACTATAATATAATTTTTTAAAACATGCTATTTTTCATCCTCAGATAAAGTTATTTGCCTTTCTTGAAAAGCTTATTAAGTCCACAGGCTCAGTCATCTCCCTCCCGGGGCTTTCATGCTCTGGGTCTCTATATACCTATCCTAACTGTCCCAGAGTCAGTTACGGACAACCAGGAATAGTCCTTAAGCCCCAGAGTACACTGAAATGATTCAAATTAGCCAATCTTAATTCTACTTACCCTGCCTTGTCCTTTTTCCCTGCAGAAACCACAATAAAGGGGCTTGCCCACATTTCTCCCTTCTCTCTCTGGCTCATCATGGCCTAGATGCTCTCCTTGACTGGTCCTGCACAGCTCCAGAAATTCCTGAGCCCAGCAGCCAGAAAACCTGAGACCCACCTCAACCCACCAGTATGCCAGCACTAGCCCCAGGGTTCTGAAGCTAGCTGCCTCATGATACAGCCTACCAACCAGCAACTGGAAGCCTCTACTCAAGGTAGAACCTGACAACCTATTGGACTAAGAGTCAGTCACACCTACCAGACCACCCACATTAGCCAGCCAGCCACAACAGAAGGAGCCACACAGCTCACAGAAGGGGCACCAGTAAAGTATACACATCTGTTAACCAAGGAGGGGTGTGGTGCTAAAAGATATAGGACATCTATATAAAGGCCATCGATACACAGAACATCTATACACAGGACATCTCCTACAAAGACCATTACTCCCAGACCAGAAAACACAGAAATATAGATAGAAATTTCAGATAGACAGAAATAAAAGCAGAAAATTAAGCAAAATGAGGCAACAGAGAAATATGTTTCGAACATGGATACATAAAACCCCAGGAGAAGAACTATGAACTGGAAATAGGCAATCTTCCCAATAAAGAGTTCAAAGTGATGATCTTAAAGATGATCAAAGAACTCAGGACAAGAATGGATGAACACAGTGGGAAGTTTAACAATCTTCTGGAATACTACTCAGTCATGAAAAATCATCAAAATTTGCCATTGTCAACAACATAAATGAACTTAGAAAGTATTATGCCAGGTGAAATAAGTCAGAAAGAGAAAGGAGAATACTGTATATTATCACTTATATGTGGATGCTAAAAAACAAAATAAACTAGTAAATATAACAAAAAAGAAATAGGCTCATGACTATGGAGAACAAACTAGTGGTTACTAGTGGGAAAGAAAAGAGGAAGAATGGCAAAATAGGGGCTGGAGATTAAGAGGTACAAACTACTATGCATAAAATAAATAAGCTACAAAAATATATTTTACAACACAGGGATCATAGCCATTATTTCATAACTTTAAATGGAGAATAATCTGTCAAAATTTTGAATCACTATGTTGTACATCTATAATGAATATAACACTGTAAATCAACTAGATTTCAATTAAAAATTAAAAAGAAAATGTGGCAGTGGGGATGATATTGCTTATAAAACAAAACACACTGTAAATCTAATTAAAATTATATATTGGTATAAAAACTGGGAAATCAATCACTGAAGAAATAGGCAATAATAAAGACCCACAAAAGTTCTGAAATGTAGCCTGCAATAAAATTGAAGATTTAAAGTAATTCAGAAAAGGAAATATTTTAAATAAATGACATTGTGGCATCTGAACAGACATAATGAACAAAGTTTTAAATGGATATGTTCCCTCACCATCACACTGCAGGATTAATCCAGTTAGAACAGAATTCTAAAATTTAAATAGTGACATCTTTCAGGGTCTTAAATAAAGTATGAATAAATCCCTAGATTTCTTTAACAACTTCAGAATAGGTAAAACTTTCCTAATTATGACCTAGAATTTATAACCAGTAAAAGAAATAATCGATCAATTTGATTATATAATCTTAAGAGAAAGAAGAAAATACCTCTGTATATGGTAAATACATGAATGTACAACAATACATTCAGTATATAAATTCAAAAGAAAAAGGCCCACCTGGGGAAAATAGACATCGTATTTTAGACAATGTCTACCATTCCTATTCTATGAAGATATTACAAAAAAAAAAAGTTAAAAAAAAAAGAACAAAAACCATATGAAAAATAGCACAAACTATATAAACATATCACTGAGAAAATGCTAATATACTTTATGGGCATTTTCTAGTTCATTAATAATAAGAAAAACACAAATTTAAATATCACAATATCATTTTTTACCTATCCAAATGGCAAAGAATTCAGAAGCTTAACACCAAATTCTGTGGTTAAAACTGTAGTGAAATAGACACTTGTACACTACTGGTAAGAATAAAAAATGGTGAAATCCTTGTCAAGAAGACTATGGGATTTTCTTGGAAACCTGCATATAGGTTTATCTTCTCACCACAACAATCTCACTAAGATTATTCCAAACATAACCTGTATAAAATTCAAAATGACATATGATAAACACTATTCACTGTAGTATCACTTGTAAACATGATTTCAGAAACAACCCAAAGGTCCATCATCAATGAATTGGTTAAACATAATCTCGTGAGCATCTCCTTTGCCCATTTTCTGTTTGTTCATCCCTGTTTTCCTTAGACTTTAATCATAAAGATGACTTCATTAGGCAAGATTTAACTTGACTCCTGATTTCTGCTTTTCTAAATAAATACAACACTTTACCTAACCTTTTGATTTCTTTCCTGAGTTAAAAGGAATAAGAATGAATTAAGTAGTTAAAGAATGACTCTACTCCTAGCTTTCCCTTAGTAAATCTGCAGGTAGACCCCACAGACCTAGGCAAACTATGTGAGCAAGAGAATTTCCAATTGTAGGTGGATCAGAGCAGCAAGACAGCGTCCAAAGAAGATCGAGAGAAGTCAGCAGGCCTGTACACAAAGGAAAAATGACAAAGAATTTGACCTCCTGCCTTAATGATTAACTGAAATTATTTCCTCTTTTTCCATTTAAAAATTAATGGCTTGAGCAGAATATTTGGATATGGTCTCTGGATATAAATCCACCTTGTCGCTAGATCGCCGGCTTTTCTGAATAAATTACCTTTCTTCTCGACTGAAGCTTGCCCCTCTATGTATTGACTTTTGGGGGCAAAGCTGTGAAACCTACATTCACTTACAATCCAGAATATATGCAGTATAAAACTGAATGAGACAGGATTGCTAGATACAACTATGCAGTGATCTCCAGCATACATATTGTAGATAGGAAGAATAAGGGTGAAAAAACTGTTTATGAGATCTCAATAATCTGAGAAGGGAATTTGTGGATCTTTGAGCAATCTGACATCATATCTTTTAAGTAGCTACTTTTCAAATAGGTATCTTCTCTGTTTCTCAGGTGCTTCCAGCAGAATTGAGCTCCTATATCCTATAGCTATGATCATAATAATACACCATCATATTGGCTTTCTTCTTTCCTTGTCACAGTCTTTCTACTTCCTCTTTCCAACTTCCTCGGTTCATCTCATAAATAATCAGTCCAAACCCAAGTCTTTGCCTCTGGCTCTGCTGTTGAGGATACTCAAATAAACTGCAACACCAAGCAACTGCAAAATCTCAGAAGTCTTTGGACATTTCTCCATAGTGGCTAATTCATATTAGTTCTCCATAAACAGTCTGTCGGTGAGGAATGTTTCTAAATCATGTCATCCATGATGGTCCTCCGTAGGACACATGGCCTTCCTAAGGTATAAAATGTTCACACTCATAGACCTGATTTTTGTGGCAAATCAAAGCTTAATATTCTTACTTTACATTCATGTTGTATTACACCTGAAAGAGGATTATTATATGTTTTATAATTATAAAATCTCCAAACTACCAGCAGATATTATTTGCATTTTAAAAATATAAATAATCTTTAGCTGAAAATTTTAAATGACAGATGAAGAGATATATTTGGATGAAATTTAAACCAGTTATTTTCTAGAGTACTATTTGATTTTATTGTACTTTGTTTTCAAAGCAGTTTTAGGACTTCTTTTTTACACTCTATGATTTTACAGCAAACTTGAGACATCAGAAACAAGACAGTGTATACAAAATGTATATAATATGCAACTATGGACTGGGACATAATTTTTTTTTAAATTAGCTACCGCAATTTACAGATGAAAAACCATGACTAGGATCTATGTCATGACCACTACCATGTACATAATTGATAGCTGAATGAATACTTGAATTATATTTCACAAATTGAAGTCCAAATCACTGTCCATTACACAGGCCAGAGATAACTATGTAAGAATTTGTGTATTTCTTGTTTAATGCAAAAATGTTAGCAGAGTTACATAAGTACAGTCTTAATCTACTTTAACATAAGATGACTGCATACGAAGAGCTGTTTTTCTAACAATTATTCTTCTCTTGAGTCATACATTTAGCTCTCATTTACTTCATTTCTTATTAATCATCTTATTTGCAGAAATACTTCTTTTATTAGAAAAGATCTTTGAAAATATTTATTCATATTTTCTGTGCCAGCAGGAATCAATTCTCTATTCCTTATTTTGAAAAATTATCCAATTTTTAGGCTGGACTATTGATAAATTTTGTTTCCCATAATGAGAAACACCCAGAGTTCCAATATTTTGTACCATCAAATAGGGTTTTTATTTATTTATCATTTTCCTTATGTGTAATCTTCATGCTCAATATTTTAGTCATTAAATAAACAGCAAAATTATACTGTACAATGTCATGAAAATGAGGTTAGTCTATGTACAAGTCAAGTAAAAAGACCATCTCTCATCTCAAATGAATTTGTGAACTAATAAATAATGTAAGAGGGAAAAGACTGGCTGATGAAAATCAATTTCACTATCTAAAGTATATCAATAAGTTGAGAATATATAGAAACTGTAATAACGCAAGTCACTGCAGAAGTGGGAGGAAAAAGACTGTAGCAAGTTGCAAAGTAGAATTTTATTATATAAAATATTACCTATATCAAATTTGGTCAAAACATCAAGATCCAAGTAAAACTTCCTAAAACAAGACATGAATCTCTAGGAAGCATTGTTATAAATAAACCTATCAAGTAAGATTTGCTGCTGCTGCTGCTGCTAAGTTGCTTCAGTGGTGTCCGACTCTGTGCGACCCCATGGACTGCAGCCCACCAGGCTCCTCCGTCCATGGGATTTTCCAGGCAAGAACACTGGAGTGGGTTGCCATTTCCTTCTCCAAAGTAAGATTTGAGGAGTCTTTAAAGATTGAATACAAACCCTCTTTAATTTTGTGTTTGAGTAGTCTATCTAACTGTAATTTTATGACATATTCTTATTAGAGTGACTCTCAAATGAAAAAAAAAATGTTGTAATATTCTCAATGAAAAATGGATTCCATTATCTAATATTACCAAAATTGCTTAAGAGGAACAAAAGTATCCGTATTTTGTCACAAAGCAAAATTGAAGTTTTTTAACATCTAATTGGTATCTGTGACAACAACTTGCCTCAGAATTAAAAGTAATACCTCCTTCTTTGTTTTTTTCTCTCCTCTTAGGTTATGTTTGGCTATTCAGGGTCTTTTGTGGTTCCATATAAATTTTAGGTTTGTTTTATCTATTTCTTAAAAAAATGCCTTTGAAAACAGAGTCTTTTCAATAAATGGTGCTGGAATAATTGGATATTGACAAGTAGAAGAATAAAACTGAACCTATATCTTATGCCACCTACAAAATTTAACCCAAATGGATTAAAGATTTAAATTTAAGACTTAAAACTACGAAACTCCTAGAGAAAACATAGGAACAGAGTTCCTTGATGTGGGTCTTGGTAATGAATTTTTAGATATGACACTTAAGAGTATAAACAACAAAATAAAAAATAAACAAGGAGTACATCAAACTTAAAAGCACTTACACAGCAAAAGAAACCATCAACAAAGTGAAAAGACAACCTAAAGATTGGAAAATACTTGAAAATCACATTTCTGAGAAGGGGTTAATTTCAAAATATAAAAAGAAGTCATACAACTCAATAGCTATAAACCAAATAATTCAATTTAAAAATGGGCAAAGGGCCTGGATAGCCATTTCTCCAAAGAATGTACATGAAAGGTGAAAAGTTATCTAAAAAGATGCTCAACATCACTAGTCTTTAGGAAAATGCAATTTAGAATGACAATGAGCTGTCACCACACTCCTGTTAGACTGGCCATTATCAAAATGATAAGAGATAACAAATACTGGAGTAGATGCAGAGAAAAGGGAACCCTTGTGTCTTGTTGGAAGGACTGTAAATTGGTACAACCACTATGGAAAAGAATATGGAGGATTTTCAAAAAATTAAAAGTGAAACTCTTCTATTATTCAGCAATTCCACTTCTGGAAATAAACACAAATGAAATGAAAACACTAACGGGGAAAAATATCTTTACGCCAATGTTCATAACAACTTATTTATAGTAGTCAAGACATGAAAACAATCTAAGCGTCCATTGATGGATGAATGGATAAAAAAGGTGTGAGATAATAAATATTCTACACACTGAGGTATTATTCAGCCATATAAAGATGATGCTACCATTTGCAATAACATGAATGAACCCTGAAGGCATCAAATGAAATAAATCAGACAGAGAAAGGTAAATACGTATGAGCTCACTTATATGTGGGGGAAAAAGAACACCCAAATTCATAGAAAAAGAAATCAGATTTTCAGTTACCAGAGATGGAGGATCAGTTCAGTTCAGTTCAGTCCCTCAGTCGAGTCCGACTCTTTGCAACTCCATGGACTGCAGCACACCAGGCCTCCCTGTCCATCACCAACTCCTGGAGTTTGCTTAAACTCATGTCCATCGAGTTGGTGATGCCATCCAACCATCTCATCCTCTGTCAACCCCTTCTCCTGCTGCCTTTAATCTTTCCCAGTATCAGTGTTTTTTCCAATGAGTCAGTTCTTCACATCAGGTGGCCAAAGTATTGGAGCTTCAGCTTCAGTATCAGTCCTTTCAATGAGTATTCAGAGTTGAGTTCCTTTAGGATTGACTGGTTTGATCTCTTACTGTTCAAGGGACTCTCGAGTCTTCTCCAGCACCACCATTCAAAAGCATCAATCCTTCAGCACTTAGGCTTCTTAATGGTTCAACTCTCACATCTGTACACAACTTCTAGAAAAACCATAGCTTTGACTAGACAGACCTTTGTTGGCAAAGTGATGTCTAATTAAGTAGTTTGTATATATTCTGCATTTGAATTATTTCTTAGGATGAGGCTTACCTTCTCATACTATTGATGGTATCCTTTTATAAACAAAACTTCTTAATTATAATGTTACCCAATTTATCGATTTTTCCTTTGTAGTTAAATATTTTGTCTTTTTTTTTTTTGACTTCCAGAGCTGTAAAGATATTATCTTCCTTTATTTTTTATATTAGGTCTACAATATATATTGAAATTGATTTCTGTTCATGGCATGAGGCAGAAGTAAAGATATATTTTTTCAAATAAATATCCAAATAATCCAGCTTTTTTCATTTATGAAAAAATATTTTATCACTATACTGCAGTGTCATATTTATAATTCTAATTATACATATGTGTGGACTCTATACACTTCCATTGGTGAATTTATGTATCCTTACACAAATATAATCATTGGACTTGTGTGATGGGTATTTGGAGGTAGGGCCTTTTAGAGTTAATTAGCTTTAGATGACATCATCTGGGTGGAGCCCCAGTGATGTGATATCCTTATGCTGAATTTCCTTGAGCACTGAGCAAAAATCTGCTTATGCCTTATCCTGTGGGAGAGGGGAATGAGGGAGAGTAGCAAGAAATGAAAATCTCAATGAGTCCTTTTGTTTGTCTGATATAATGTAAATCCTTAGGATGCTATTCACATTAATTTCTAATATGGTACCATGCTACTTTTTCATTAATATTTCTCACTCTATACCACTCAAGACTTAAAATTTTTGAGCAGCAGTATGCTATTTATTTTCCTACATTATGCACAAATTTTCATACGTCTATGCTTCTGCTGACACTATTACTATTGTCTCACATATTCTTCTAAAAACTTTTGAATCTAAAAAATTGTTTCCTTGCAACATCAAAGATATGATTCATGAAAAGAAACTGACAAGCTGGACTTCACTAAAATTAAAAATTTCTGCTCTGAAAGAGACACTGTCAAGAAGATGAAAATATAAGCCACAGACTGGAAGAAAATATTTTCAAAGGACATATCTGATAAAGGGCTGTCATCCAAAATATATAAAAACACTTTAAGTTTTCAATAAGAAAAAACAACCTGATTAAAAAATAGTCATATTATCTGAATAGTCTCTTCATCCAAGAAGATATATAAACAAAATAGATGTGTAAAAATATGCTGTACATCATGTCATCAGGGAAACTGCCAAAACTTGGAAGCAACCAAGATGTCATTCAGAAGATGAATGGATAAATAAACTGTGGTACTCCCAGACAACGGAATATTATTCAGTGCTTAAAAAAAGAGAGCTATAAAACCATGAAAAAACATAGAGGAGACTTAAATGCATATTTAAACTGAAATAAGCCAATCTGAAAAGGTTACATTCTGTATTATTCCAATTATATGACATTCTGGTAAAGGCAAAGATATGGGGACAGTTAAAAAGATCAGGGGTTAGAATGAAGGTGGGCTTCCCTGGTGGCTCAGATGATAAAAAATCTCCTGGAACACAGGAGGCCCAGGTTCGATACCTGGGTTGGGAAGATCTTCTGGAAAAGGGAATGGCAACCCACTCCAGTATTCTTGCATGGAGAATCCCATGGACAGACGAGCAGGGTGGGTTACAGCCCATGGCATCACAAAGAGCTGGACACAACTGAGCAACTAACATGCACCCATATAGATGGAAGGCAGAGATGAGTTGATAGAGCACATATTTTTAGAACAGTGAAAATATTATTTATGATAATATAATTTTGGATACTTATCACTGTACATTTATCAAAACCCAGAGAATGCATAATACTAAGAGTGGACCCTAATACAAACTATGATCTTTGGGTAATACTGATTTTTCAATGTAGTTTCATCACTTGTAACAAGTGCACCTACTCTGGTGGGAGATGTTGATTCTTGCATATGTGAAGACATGCAATAACTTTCTGGACATTCTTTTGTATTACTTCAAGTAATTACAAAGTCCAGTTTCAGAAAAAAGTAGAAATCGCTTTCTCAGAGGAACTATGGTTTTATTGTTGTGTAACTAATTTCCTTTAAAATTTAATAATTATGTATGAAAGTAATTTTATATTCAGTAGAATGTGAAGAAAGTTGAGGTTTGGATCCTTTTTTCTACATCCAGCTGTGAAGTTTTTTTTACCTATTATGCCTTCCTGTATGATTTTTTAAAATTGTGGCTGTGGTTTTGCTTTGGGAAATTAAACAAGTGCTTGAACTGTGAGCAGTGGTTTTATCACAGAATTTTTAGAAGTGCACAGCATAACACAGGAGCAGAGAGAATGCTGAATCTTGCTCTCTCCAAAAAACACTTTCTAAGAAATTAATATAAGAGACAAAAATTTAAAACATGTAAATTCTACTGTAATGCCTTGGCCTATGGGTGACCAGGATAATTCAAATGGCTAGAGCAGAAATAATATCTGATTGAATATCAGTGGCATGTAACTATAATAGCTGTGACCTTATAGACACCTCAATTGTTTTAAACATAAACAATGATACTAATTTTGCTGAAGTTTATGATCCATTCATATGACTTTGCTTAAGAACAAAAAGCCAATAAAAAGGTGTCCAAGGGACATCGCAGAATCCAATCTATGAAAGAAAAAATAAATAGCATCTTGGGCCATGTATGAAATTTCTATCCAGGTAGTGTATACTGCCAGTGACAACTATAGGTCATAAGAAATGTTAAGTTAAAAATTCAAACATATTACCTAAACCAAAAACAACATTATACTCTTATATTTCAACATAGATTTATATGCTGAATATGTAAGCTTGAATGGAGAGGTACTGTCTTAATATGTCTGTAGTCACTGATCATATTGGATTAAATATTATTGTGAGGTTAAAAAATCTGCAATAATTTTCTCAAGTACTAAACTGTCAATTGTATACATATATGAAAATTCTGAAAGAGATGGGAATACCAGACCACCTGATCTGCCTCTTGAGAAATTTGTATGCAGGTCAGGAAGCAACAGTTAGAACTGGACATGGAACAACAGACTGGTTCCAAATAGGAAAAGGAGTTCATCAAGGCTGTATACTGTCACCCTGTTTATTTAACTTATATGCAGAGTACATCATGAGAAATGCTGGACTGGAAGAAACACAAGCTGGAATCAAGATTGCTGGGAGAAATATCAATAACCTCAGATATGCAGATGACACCACCCTTATGGCAGAAAGTGAAGAGAAACTCAAAAGCCTCTTGATGAAAGTGAAAGTGGAGAGTGAAAAAGTTGGCTTAAAGCTCAACATTCAGAATATGAAGATCATGGCATCCGGTCCCATCACTTCATGGCAAATAGATGGGGAAACAGTGGAAACAGTGTCAGACTTTATTTTTGTGGGCTCCAAAATCAC
>NW_011494753.1:12746437-12753622 GCF_000754665.1 Bison bison bison | reverse complement strand
GAAATTAAAAGACACTTACTCCTTGGAAGGAAAGTTATGACCAACCTAGATAGCATATTCAAAAGCAGAGACATTACTTTGCCAACAAAGGTCCGTCTAGTCAAGGCTATGGTTTTTCCTGTGGTCATGTATGGATGTGAGAGTTGGACTGTGAAGAAGGCTGAGTGCTGAAGAATTGATGCTTTTGAACTGTGGTGTTGGAAAAGACTCTTGAGAGTCCCTTGGACTGCAAGGAGATCCAACCAGTCCATTCTGAAGGAGATCAGCCCTGGGATTTCTTTGGAAGGAATGATGCTAAAGCTGAAACTCCAGTACTTTGGCCACGTCATGTGAAGAGTTGACTCATTGGAAAAGACTCTGATGCTGCGAGGGATTGAGGGCAGGAGGAGAAGGGGACGACAGAGGATGAGATGGCTGGATGGCATCACTGACTTGATGGACGTAAGTCTGGGTGAACTCCGGGAGTTGGTGATGGACAGGGAGGCCTGGCGTCCTGTGATTCATGGGGTCACAAAGAGTCAGACACGACTGAGTGACTGATCTGATCTGATCTGATGATATTATTCTTATCAAAACACTGAATTTCAGAGTTACTAGCTAAAAGCACTTTCATCCTTGATTGATTATGGCTTATATTTAGTGCTGATAAATTTAACAAAAATATTTACAATACAGAGAAAACAAAATATATTTGTAACACAACCAAAACTAGGTAGATTTTTTTAATAACTATTTCAGGATCTAAATTTTGCCAGACATTTAATAAATGTTCTGGGTAATTATAGTTAACTAATCATTTTGATGCTATTAAATTATTTGATTATAGGAAGCATGCCAGTTGTAAGAAAACTATATTTATATTATTAACAATATCAATAGACCATCCAAGATTTAACAGACAAATTTTTAAAAATTCAAACACATCTCTTGTATAAACAGCTGAAAAAATTTGGAAACATATTCAAAGGAGACTCAGTTTAGTTCAACAATTTAAAGTATGCTTTACTGGAAATACTGTGGAGAAGTATTTACTATTTTATGACAAAAAATTTTTTACTTTATAAGTCAAACTTGCTCTAGAGTCTAGAACTTATGTATATTTTGAGTCAAAACTTGAATATACCTGTTTATGTGTATGTGTGTGTATATATATATTATATATATAATATATATATACACCTTAGCATTGATATATATCTATATGCCTTTATAACTCTATCTGCATCAGTATTTATATACAGAGCTCTCAAAACTCAATAGTTAAAAAAAATTAAAAATGAGCAAATAATTTGAAGAGACGTTTCTCCAAATAAGACAAACAACTAAAAAAAAAAAAGACAAACAACTGCCAATAGGTGTATGAAAAAGTACTTAAAATCACTAATCATTGAAATGTAAGTCAAAACAAAAAATGGTTTTGCTAGGATGGTTATTATGAAAAAGACACAAGATAACAAGAGTATGTGGATAAATAAAAGCCCTTTGGTAGAAATGAAAAATTGTATAGCCACTATAGAAATCTGTATGGACTTTACTCAAAAAATTCAAAATAGAATAATCACATGATCAATCGATTCTGTTTCTGGGTATGCATCTAAGAGAACTGGTATCTGGATCCTGAAGAGATATATGCATTCTCATGCCCACTGCAGTATTATTCAAAATAGCCAAGACACAGAAATAACCTAAATGTCCACTGAGAAATGAATGGATAAAGACATACATACACACAGAGGATGATTTTTTAACCTTAAAAAAAGGAGTTATTTCCATATGCAACAGCATTAATGAACTTGGAGTACATTATCCTAAGTGAAATAAGCCAGTCTTAAAGGAACAAATGGTACATGATCCCACTACATGAGGTATATTAAACAGTCAAACTCACAGACACATGGTGTGGAATGATGGTCGCTAAAGATGGAAGAGAGGTGATTGCTTTTGAAAAGGTATAAAATTTCAGTTACACAAGATGAATATAGAGATCTGCTATACAACATTAGGCCTAAAGTTAACGACATTGTGTTGAGGACTTAGGTAGAGCTCAAGTTCAATGGTCTTATCACAGTAATTTTAAAATACTCAAGTTATGGTTAAGTATTATTCTATTACTGTCAAACAAAATAGTATTATGTGGGAAAATAAGAAAAAAATGTTACTGAAGATAAAAACACATGGGTGATATACCTGTGACTTTTAATGTGTATAATCATCACTTTGAAGTACATAAGCAAAGTTGAAATAATCAAACACATAAATCATATTTGAAAAATTTAACACACTCCTCTCAGAAATCAGTAAAACAACTATGAGAAAAAATTAAGTATATAGAGAAACTGAATAAATCACATATAAATAGGCTTAATCTAATAGACAAATAATGAATACTGTACTCCACTTACATGGGTTACTCATTTTTAAGTAAAAACCTGTGCAGTATTAGTAACAGTGATCACATATAAATTCATAAAGATATTAACAAATTTCAAAGAGCAGCTTGTGTAACATTATATTCTCTAAATGCAATAAAACCAATTAGAAAATACTGAAGTAGTAATCAAAACATAAGCCTTTCAGTTAAATTTGAAGACAGACTCTACTAAATAACTTATTTGCAAATGAGACAATCTTATACTGTTTGTAAATAAGATTTACAAAAATTACGGATCTAAATATGTATAATAGTGATATATGGAACTGAAGTTTTTCAGGTAACAGTACTGAGTAGTATAAACAAAAGAAGGCAACTTTCAAATAATCATTCAAGACTCATGGGGGCTATGCTATTTTTTGCATGTGCTGAAGGTTTTTACTGATCAGCCCTGGATGTGGCACAAAAGCCTCTGCTCACACAGGGCCACCCTTGGAAGAAAAAAGACTATGAAAGCAGTTCCTGGCTGGCTGCCCACTCCAGTGTGAATTCTTTACCAATGGAAAAAATGGGGCCTGTTTTTCACTTGGTAAACTAGCCATCTCTTTTCAGAATACACTGGAAAACCCAGAACATAAACATTCCTGAGAGGCAACGCTATTTGTTTTCTGTGAAAAATAAGATCTTGCACTGACAACTCCATTAGAAAACAAAGATTTAACTGAATATATTAAACATTAAACTCAGTAATCTAAAAGAAGAGCAATGAGATAAACCTAAAGAATGTGGAGGAGAGGACTTAATATAACTAAAAGCAAAATTAATGACAGAAAACAAATAGTTAAAAATAGATGCTTGAGTTTCCAGTTCTAGGATAAAAAACACATCATTAATTTCTTCTGTTCCATGTTTCTAAATTCAACAAAATACCCTAGAAAAAATTCAGAAGGCAATCACAAAAAAGAGTCTGCAAAGCAGACAGAAAGAAAGTAGACTGACTAGAGTCTACAAGACTAAAGGGACACCTGTGAGTTTCCTGGGCTTTACTTTTATATTCCATACTTGCTAATAGGGTGTCAGGGAGCCCTCCAACCTTGAACAGAAAGACTGATCAAAAATAAATAAATAAATAAAAAACAATGAACACAATGATGTTAATAACAACAAAAACAAAATATAAAATTTAAGAAAAGCCTGATCTCTCTGACCAAGGTTACCTGGAAAGAGGATGAATAGCACAAACCTGGCATTCAAACCCATATGTTATGATATTCTAGGCCAGCTTTTCTGTGGAATTATCACCAGTGAGGCCTTGACAGGCCAAACCAGCTCCTCCTGCACCTCCCCACAGCCACACCTTGTCTACTCACTGACAGAACTCAGTGCATCTTGTGACGGCCACCAGAGCCTGCAGACTAGACCTAAACAGGGCACTTGCTTGCTTGATACTTAAGGAGTATCAAGCACCTCCTAATATAACATCCAACATGTCCAGGATACAGTTGAAAATTGCTCATCAAACCAAGAATCAGGAAAAACAACTTGAATAAGAAGTGAAAATTGACACATCATCACTGAGATAAATCAGATTTGGGAATTCTCTATCAAATATTTTAGAGCAGTCATCAGAAACTTACTTCAAAATAGGTACTTTGACCTTTGTAAGACCAATAAATCTATAAAAGTATATTTTATTTATAGACACAAATATCCTTCACAAACACATTATGCTAAGTGAAATTAATCAGGCAGAGAAAGACAAATGCTATATAATCTCTGATATATATATATATGTGTGTATATATATTATATATATATGGAATGTTTTACAAAATGGAGATAGAACAGACTGGTAGCTGCAAGAGGTGAGCGTGGTTACAGAGAAATATTTGAAGTTCTTCTTTATTTTAAATAAATAAAAATTTTAAATGAGTATACAGCATCATCCAATATTTGTGTAATGATCAAATTATTTAATGAAAATAAGGTATTTATACATAACCTTCTATGTGTGTAAAGTCAAGAGTATGTAAAGAATAACAACTGTACAGAAATATACCAAATCATGACCACACTGGATTGTAACTGAGAGGAACAGATAATGGATTTTATTTTACTCTTTATTAATTCTGCATTTTGAAATTTCAACTATATATATAAAGCTTGAGGAGGTTACTTAATAAAAGCAAGGTAAAAAGAGACAACCTACCTAGCTACCACAACCTACCTAGCTAACTGAGTTGAGCCAACAGCTCATGAAAAATAGGAAGATAGATATTTCTGGAACTCATTTCATGTAATAAGCTCTCTACTAAGTGGAAGATCTCATGGTGGGACTGTGGGATCAGTACTGTTCAATGATTAAGATTATATAAACTCACCATTACTTGATTCAAAGTGCAATATGTTATTCATTCTCTTAGTTTTCAAATGTCTCATTTTAAATTGAATACTGATGATAATAAACTCATAGGGCTATGAAGGGGATTTATAAGTTAATACATCAAAAAATTTCAGACATTTGCCTGCCATGTTTTACATGCTCAGTAATACTATTAGTCTCTCCATTTTATAGATAAGGAAATTGAGGTTAGAGAAGTTATCTTTTGCCAAAATAATTTGCAAATAATGATCTTTAAAAATGAAAGACAGGTTATAAACTCAGAGAGGAGATGATTGGTAATATTCTATTACACAAATAACAGTGTATCAACACAGTCATTTGTAAAAAGGAAAAATTATATAAAATTGTATGTGTTTGAATGAGGATCTGTGTCTTAATTGGCATTTGATGCAAATTACGCAAGTAGGGTAATCATGATGAGATATATTTTAACTAAAGAACAAATATAAACTAAGGGAGCTTTATATATCAGAAATTATTTTACAGTAAGAATATTAAATACTGTAACTACTTAATAATTAAAAGCAGTATTGACTCCTTATAACAGTTGTGGAAGTATTTGTAATAAACTTAGAATTATAAATATATCAAGAAATTGACAAGAGACATTTGTCAAATGGAGCAAAGGTTTCTGATACAAGAAGACAGCCCACATGGTTGCCCTTTTCCATTAGCCATTGCTCTAGCTCTAGGATTAATAAATACTTCCTACTATTTTATTTATGGATAATATCTGCCACTTCAATAGGCTTGATTTTAATATAATACTATAATAAACATTTAATTTATTAAATATAACTGCACCTTTTAAAATAACTTTTAAAAATTTCCTGTGTTAATCATCCATTGTCATAAAACATAATAAATATATGTTTTACAAATAAATGATGTAATTAAATATTTTGGTGTTCATATTAGGTTTTCTGGTTGATTTTAAAGTATTCTTACCCTGAGAGAGATGTTATACTTCTCTAGGAGAATGTGCTTGTCTCAATCTTGATTTCAATTTCAACTTTCTACAAAATATTTTTTCTTGGCATAAAAAATAGTTTATTTTGGTAGTTCTCCTGTAAATTAACTTAAACAATGCAGAAAAAGAACAGGAGAGTGTATTAAGAAAAGTTCTGGCATGACATGCATATGTATGTGTGTGTGTTTAGCCAGCTTTTGTATGAAATGGTAACTACAAAGAGAGCCTTTATATATAGATGGAAAAAAAGTTGAGTGCATTGTATTGTGTAAGGAGCAACCATGTTGTGCCTATCAGAAGGCATCTTAATAAACCTTAACTGTTTTTGCTTTCTTAAATAATAATCTTATTTATCATAACATAGACTTTCCTTTTAGAAGGAAATGGCAACCCACTCCAGTATTCTGGCCTGGAAAATTCCATGGACAGAAGAACCTGGCAGGCTACAGTCCACGGGGTCGCAAAGAGTCGGACACGACTGAGCGACTTCACTTTCACTTTTCACTTTCATGCATTGGAGAAGGAAATGGCAACCCATTCCAGTGTTCTTGCCTGGAGAATCCCAGGGACAGGGGAGCCTGGTGGGCTGCCATCCATGGGGCCACATAAAGTCGGACACGACTGAAGCAATTTAGTAGCACCAGCAGCAGCAGCAGACGTTCCTTATTTTCATATCCCTTCTTATCCATCTCAGATTCCTTTGACCATTAATACCATGCTTCCAATCTGTTACCTTTTGTTATCATTTAGCATATACCTGATAAAAACCCAATAGTATAGCAACATAAGTATATTAATCTATTGATTATATACCAATATGAATGAACTATTGGAAAAGTTATACAATTACAGTCAAACTGGTGCCATTCTAAATCTGTGATAATAAATGTAGGACTCTCTTTTCATTTTATGGATTGTTTACCATAGTGCTTACAATGACAATATCTGGTAAATAAAAGGTATATGAAATTATTTGCCAAATCAATGATGAAACTGACACATGAACAAATCCATCCCTTATCTACATCCTCTTAACAAAATCAATAAAAGGAGAAAAATTTCAAAGTCCATTCTCTTAGTCTTTCAAGCAGCTTGGTCTATATTCAATTTAATTAATCCCACATGCCAATGACAGACAGATCTCTCCAGCACATGCCTCTGAGTTGCAATCCTATAAATCTAGTACATTATATTTTCACTTGCCTATATCAAAAATACTGCTACTAATTTAAAGTTCGAACTATAGTCCTCTCCTTACAACCTCTCAGTTTTTTCCAGTCTAGTTCCTTTCTAGAATTTCTTATTTCAGTGAATGTAGGAAAAGGAGTACTTCAAGGCTGTATATTGTCACCCTGCTTATTTAACTTATATGTAGAGTACATCATGAGAAACGCTGGACTGGAAGAAGCACAAGCTGGAATTAAGACTGCCAGGAGAAAT
>NW_011494753.1:12696307-12746305 GCF_000754665.1 Bison bison bison | reverse complement strand
ACTTTATTTTTGGGGGCTCCAAAATCACTGCAGATGGTGACTGCAGCCATGAAATTAAAAGACGCTTACTCCTTGGAAGGAAAGTTATGACCAACCTAGATAGCATATTCAAAAGCAGAGACATTACTTTGCCAACAAAGGTCCGTCTAGTCAAGGCTGTGGTTTTTCCAGTGGTCATGTATGGATGTGGGAGTTGGACTGTGAAGAAGGCTGAGCACCGAAGAATTGATGCTTTTGAACTGTGGTGTTGGAGAAGACTCTTGAGAGCCCCTTGGAAAAGGAGATCCAACCAGTCCATTCTGAAGATCAGGCCTGGGATTTCTTTGGAAGGAATGATGCTAAAGCTGAAACTCCAGTACTTTGGCAACCTCATGTGAAGATTTGACTCATTGGAAAAGACTCTGAAGCTGGGAGGGATTGGGGGAAGGAAGAGAAGGGAATGACAGAGGATGAGATGGCTGAATGGCATCACTGACTCGATGGATGTGAGTCTGAGTGAACTCTGGGAGTTGGTGATGGACAGGGAGGCCTGGCATGCAGCAATTCATGGGGTCGCAAAGAGTCGGACACCATTGAGCAACTGAACTGAACTGAACTGATGCTTATTCAACCCAAGAAACAGAGTCACTCTTGAAATCTTCCTATCTCTCCTCTTTCACTTTTATTTCTATCACTAATTCCTGCCTGTCTTAATCACCTAAAGTTTCTAAATTCAAATTCTTCATTCCATCTCTATAAGCCTTCACACTGGTCTAAGCTACCTTTTATTAAAAAAATGTATTTAAGGTTAATTTACAGGCTGTGGGGTCACCAATTCAACACGATACAATTCTCCATCATTCTAAAAAGATCTTTCATGGACCTTAGTGTTCAATTTCCCCACCCCACCCCCTAGGCAACAACCAATCTAATTTCTATCACTATGGGGTTTCTCTTTGTTTGTTCGTTTTTTGATTGTTTTTAGAATTTCACATGACTGGAATGATAGAGCTTCTACTTTTTTGTTTGAAAATTTTTTTTTTTTTTTTTTTTTACAGCAGAATGTTTTTGAAATTCTTCCATGTAACATGTATCAGTGGTATGTCCTTATATTGACAGTTATCATCCTTTATGGGCTTCCCTGGTGCCTCAGACGGTAAAGCATCTGCCTGCAATGCGGGAGACCCGGGTTCGATCCCTGGGTGGGGAAGATCCCCTGGAAAAGGAAATGGCAACCCACTCCAGTACTATTGCCTGGAAAATTCCAGGGACAGAGGAGCCTTGTAGGCTACAGTCCATGGGGTTGGAAAGAGTCGGACACGGCTGAGCGACTTCACTTCTTCTTCATCATCCTTTATATAAATATATGAAAGTTTCTTAATCCAATCAAGATTTTAAATAATCCAAAAGCCTAACAAACTTATCTGTTATAAATAAAGATGCTATGACTATTTGTGTATAGATTGCTTTATAGACGTGATTTAATTTCTTTTTGGTAAATGTCCAGGTGTAGAATTGCTATTTTATATGTTAAGTGTGAAAGTGTTAGTCGCTCAGTCATGTCTGATTCTGTGACCTCAATGACCTGTAGCCGGCCAGGATCCTCCATCCAAGGGATTCTCCAGGCAGGAAAACTGGAGAGGGTGGCCATTACTTTCTCTAGGGGATCTTCTCAACTCAGGGATCAAACCCAGGTCTCCTGCATTGTAGGCAGACTCTTTACCATCTGAACCACCAGGGAGGCCATTTTATATGTTAAGCTTATGTTTAATTTCATAAGAAACTAGCAACCTGATTTCAGTTTTGGCTCATGAAGAAATGCCTACCAAGAGAGTGATTGTCCTGCTCTAAACAACTAAAAAACAAGAGGAGAAGAAAAAATGAAACAATGGTTACAGACACCGGACAATAGGCAGTACAGGACTGTGATTCCTGAGAGAAAAGAATACAAATGAGATGAGCCCGAAAGTTATGCCATTTCCTGCTACTGGAATGGTCTCCAGGTCTCAGCATTGGAAATGAACTCCAATCCTCTGACTTTTACTGAGTTCAGGAGGCAAAGTTCAGAATTTAGGGAAACTGGGGTGACCAAAATTTGTAGCATAGAGCAGCACTTGGGTGGGGAGGGCTTACTAAGAGATGAAGAAGAGTCTCTTCGAGACTTTAGTTGTATTCAATTTGTACATAGGTGGATTAAAACTCCACAAGGCTAATATTAGAACTAAAGAAAAATGTCAAACAATTCCCAGAGCCTATAGCAACCACCTTGGAAAGACCTTTTATTTAGGATAGTGAGTAGTGCCCTCAAAGAGTCTTGACTAAGACCGAAGGCTTCTCTGTAACAACTCTAGAAATGCTAGAAAACAAACTCTACATGGACCAATCTATTTGGTGAAAATTTAACTGAGTGCCAGGACAAAAATCTTTTGCTTTTCAAAATAGTACAGTTGATTAATAATGAATGAAGGAAGAATACTGAAACAATTCTGTATTTTTCTCTTCCATTAGAAATAAGATACAATACATAAATTAAGCCAATGAGGAATTATACAAATCAAAGGGAATCCCTAGAAGTCAGAGTGAGTAACTACCCTTGTGATATCACAGGACATTAAAAACACACACACATACATGTGAGATTATAATTATTTAGCAAAGAAGACACTAAGAACCTCAAATGGAGGAGTTATACACCACTCTCCTACATCAAATGATCTCGTGTGTGTGTGTGTGTGTGCATGCACATGGGCATGTGCTCAATTGCATCCGACTCTTTGGGACCCATGGGCAGTAGCCTGCCAGATTCCTCTGTGCATGGAATTTTCAAGGCAAGAATACTGGAGTGGGTTGCATTTCCTACTCCAGACAATCTTCCTAACTCAGAAATCAAACCCTTGTCTCTTATGTCTCTTGGATTGGCAGGCAGATTCTTTACCACTGAGCCACCTGGAAAGCTCCAAAGAAGCTCTTACTTCCTGCCCAATTAACTGACATTGAGGAAAATGAGTTATTTGAAGAATTTCAGCAGCTCTGATCATAAATTGTTATACTGACTGAAATCTATCAGTGCTAATCATATTTTCAAGGATAATTTATCCACAATGCATAGCTTGTAAAAATTCAACTGATGGACTTATTGTGACTTGACAAGATGGGTCAAGCACTTCCCAAATATGTGTAACAAAGGAAGTATAAAGTCAAACCAACTCAAGAATCTTAAATATAAATTATAAAAAGATACAGTAATTGATAGCATAACAGTAAGAAAATTTTGTGAAATTTAGATTTTTTTCCCTTAAAGTTTGCCTCTTGATTTATTTTTATGAAGATAATGTACTAAAATTCACATTAGAAATGTGGAGAACTTGAATTTGCAAAGAGAATTAAAAGAAAAAGTTTTGAAGATGGATGAATTCAAAGACTTGCAACTTTCTTCTCCACAGGCATTAAAATTATTCTATTTCTAATTAAATATTTCACTTATGCAACAAAGTATATAATATGAAAATGACAATGTATATATTGTGTTCACATTTAATTTAAATCAAAATTTAATTTGATTTGAAAATTACATTTCCTCCAGTTCAGATTACAGACTTCTTATTTTCTAAACTTAATACGCCAGTCAGATAACTTGTTCTAAAGGACAAGTACTTGTTTTCTTCTACTTTTTTAGTTTAAAACTTTTAATTCACTTTCTGTATAGTACTCAACAACTCTGAAGTAGCAGAAAATTTAAAGTTAGTTCTCCTTAGAGAGAACATTAAGCACAGCTTTCTGACTTCACAGATAGCAAGTTCCTAACTAAACCAATATTTTAATTCACCATTAAGAGAGTGCACTGCTCTACAGGAAGGTATGCTGAATCAGTTCTCTAGACTATAATATTTATCTGTTTCTGCTGTGCATTTGTAACCCATTCTTGGCAGCAATTCCAAGATAAAAGTTCTAAATAAGTCCTTGAACAAGTCATTTGATGAAGTTTATGGAAAAATCTTCCCCAACTACCAAATTAGAACCAGGTTACACAGTTAGAGCTCCACTGGTCAAAAGCTAAATGTGGATGATAAATGTATGCATGTGTCCCTGTGCAAATGTGTTTCTCTGGGTGTACATAGCTCGATGGAAAAGACAAGGAAAGAGGATCTCCAGGAAACATAAGATTCAGTATTATTCAGTGTCTATTGTATGTTAGGCACTGTGAAATGCTCCATATTTATTATATAATTTGATTTTTCTACAACACTTAGGAATTATTATTATTATTAATTTACAGATAAGAGAACTGAGTTGAAGTTAATTAAACAATGCCCAATCTCAGCAACACAATGGAGTAAGAGAATTGAATGCCGGTAACCTAACTTTGGAGTCCATTTCCTTAGCTTTTTTTTTTACTGCATTTCAAAACTAAAGATGAACATTTTTAGTTAATAGTATTTCAACACTATTTTCTCTCACTTCTCCTACTTAGTGGAAAGAAAAATAAAAACATCTCTGTACACAATTTTGAATAATACTGAAACTTAAAAATACTATTTATGAGACTAACTAATATTTTATTATTCAGTTCAGTTCACTCACTCAGTCATGTCTGACTCTATGCGACCCCATGAATTGCAGCACGCCAGGCCTCCCTGTCCATCACCAACTCCCGGAGTTCACCCAAACTCATGTCCATTGAGTCGGTGATGCCATCCAGCCATCTCATCCTCTGTCATCCCCTTCTCCTGCCCTAAATCCATCCCAGCATCAGAGTCTTTTCCAATGAGTCAACTCTTCGCATGACATGGCCAAAGTATTAGAGTTTCAGCTTTAGCCATCAGTCCTTCCAATGAACACCCAGAACTGATCTCCTTTAGGACTGGTTGGATCTCCTTGCAGTCCAAGGGACTCTCAAGAGTCTTCTCCAACACCACAGTTCAAAAGCATCAATTCTTTGGCACTCAGCCTTCTTCACAGTCCAACTCTCACATCCATACATGACCACTGGAAAAACCATAGCCTTGACTAGACAGACCTTTGTTGGCAAAGTCATGTCTCTGCTTTTGAATATGCTATCTAGGTTGGTCATAACTTTCCTTCCAAGGAGTAAGCGTCTTTTAATTTTATTATTAATATTATGGAAATAATAAATATTCATATAACAAATGTAGAGGCAGAAAAGTTCTAAATCTGTGTCTTTATTTATATCATCAATACCTATATCTGTATCATGTCAAGGGATATCTGGCTAGAATACAACTCAAGACTATGTAATAGCTCATTTTAATAAAATAACAAGAATGATATTTACAACACTAAAAGTACATCTGCACTAAGCCCAGAGAAGTTCTGCATCCAAATTAGTAGCTTTACTCCAAAGAAAACATTCCTCATTTGTGCAAATTGAAACAACTTGGGGAGTCAGGAAAGTCAATAGATATTTAACTCAGGGTTTTACATTTGTTGGGGAAACGAAAGAACAGAAACACAAAGACTTTTGAGACATGTTTCCTTGTATACCAATTTCTACAAGATTTTGGATTTTAAATACACAGCTTCATTTATTAAGAAAAGGAAGCCAAAATATCAGCTATACCCCCAAACAATGGAATGCAGAAGTCTAAGCAATGCTTCATAATGAAATCACAAAAATCCTGTCATCTGCAATTGTTCTTCAGTCGCTGAGTCATGTCCAACTCTTTGCAATCCCATGGACTGCAGCACACCAGCCCTCCCTGTTCTTCACCATCTCCCGGAGCTTGTTCAAATTCATGTTCATTGAGTCAGTGATGCCATCCAACCATCTCATCCTCTGTTGTCCCTTTCTCCTCCTGCCTTCAATCTTTCCCAGCATCACAGTCTTTACTAATGAGTCAGCTCTTCGCATCAGGTGACCAAAGTATTGGAGCTTCAGTTTCAGCATCACTTGTTCCAATAAATATTCAGGATTTATTTCCTTTAGGATTGACTGGTTTGATGCCCCTGCTGTCCAAGGGACTCGCAAAAGTCTTGTCCAACACCACAGTTCAAAAGCATCAATGCTTCGATGCTCAGCCTTCTTTATGTTCCAACTCTCACATCCATACATGACTACTGAAAAACCGTAGCTTGCTATACAGACCTATTTCTGCAAAGTGATGTCTCTGCTTTTTAATATGCTGTCTAGGTTAGTCACAGCTTTTCTTCCAGGAACAAGTGTCTTTTAATTTCATGGCGGCAGTTACCATCTGCAGTGATTTGGGAGCCCAAGAAAATAAAGTCTGTCACTGTTTCCATTGTTTCCCCATCTATTTGCCATGAAGAGATGGGATTCAATGCCATGATCTTAGTTTCTTGATTGTTGGGTTTTAAGCCAGCTTTTTCACTCTCCTCTTTCACTTTAATCAAGAGGCTCTTTAGTTCCTCTTTGCTTTCTGCCATAAAGGTGGTGTCATCTGCATAACGGAGGTTATTCATATTTCTCCCTGCAATCTTAATTCCAGTTTATGCTTCATCCAGCCTGACATTTCACATGAAGGATTCTGCATATAAATTAAAAGAGCAAGATTACAATATATATCCTTGATGTACTCCTTTCCCAATCTGCAACCAGTCCATTGTTCCACGTCCAGTTCTAACTATTGCTTCTTGACCTGTATATAGATTTCTCAGGAGACATGTCAGGTGGTCTGATATTCCATCTCTTTAAGAATTTTTCACGTTTTGTTGTGATCCACACAGTCAAAGGCTTTAGCATACTCAATGAGGAAGAAGTAGATATTCTTCTGGAATTCTCTTACTTTTTCTATGATCCAGTGGATGTGGGCAACTTATCTCTGGTTCCTCTGCCTTTTCTAAATCCAGCTTGAACATCTAGAAGTCTTGGTTCACATACTGTTGAAGCCTGGCTTAGAGAATTTTGAGCATTACTTTACTAGTGTGAGAGATGAATGCAATTGTGCGGTAGTTTGAACATTCTTTGGCATTGCCTTTCTTTGGGATTGGAACAAAAACTGACCTCCAGTCCTGTGGCCCCTGCTGAGTTTTCCAAATTTGCTGGCATATTGAGTGCAGCACTTTCACAGCATCATATTTTAGGATTTGAAATAGGTCAACTGGAATTCCATCACCTCCACTAGCTTTGTTCGTAGTGATGCTTCCTAAGGTCCACTTGACTTCACATTCCAGGATGTCTGGCTCTAGGAGAGTGATCACACCATTGTGATAATCTGAGTCATGAAGATCTTTTTTTGTACAATTCTTCTGTGTATTCTTGCCACCTCTTCTTAATATCTTCTGCTTCTGTTAGGTCCATACCATTTCTGTCCTTTAATGAACCCATCTTTGCATGAAATGTTCCCTTGGTATATAATCATGATGGTGTGATCACTCACCTAGAGCCAGACACCCTGGAATGTGAAGTCAAATGGGCCTGAGGAAGCATCACTACAAACAAAGCTAGTGGAGGTGATGGAATTTCAGTTGAGCTATTTCAAATCCTAAAAGATGATGCTGTGAAAGTGTTGCACTCAATATGCCAGCAAATTTGGAAAACTCAGCAGTGGCCACAGGACTGGAAAAAATCAGTTTTCATTCCAATCCCAAAGATAGGCAATGCCAAAGAATGCTCAAACTACTGCACGATTGCACCTATGATGAAAAGGATATCTTTTTCGGATGTTAGTTCTTGAAGGTCTTATAGGTCACAACAGAACCATTCAACTTCAGCTTCTTCAGCATTAGTGTTTGGGGCATCGACTTGGATACTGTGATATTGAATTGTCTGACTTGGAAACGAACAGTGATCATTCTGTCATTTTTGAGATTGCATCCAAGTACTGCATAGCTAATTTCATGGATGTTTTACATTTATTACACTTCCTCAGTGTTTGAATTTTTCTTTAGGACACCAAGAAATAGAATTGGGACCATGACCTTAGGGTCACTATTACAAAACCAATACACTTTCCGTCCTTTTGCTGAACAATTCTGAGACAAAACAGATTTACTCTTCCCTAGGCTAAGCAAGGCTGGTAAAGAGTCCACCTACAATGCAGGAGACCCCAGTTTGATTCCTGCATCTAGAAGATCCCCTGGAGAAGGGATAGGCTACCCACTCCAGTATTCATGGGCTTCCCTGGTGGCTCAGATGTTGAAGAATCTGCCTGAAATGCAGGAGACCTGGGTTCAATCCCTGGGTTGGGAAGATCCTCTGAAGGAGGTATGGTAACCCAATCCAGTATTCATGCCTGGAGAATTCCCATGGACAGACAAGCCTGGTGGGCTACAGTCCATGGTGTTGCAAAGAGTTGGACATGACCATCCGACTAAGCACCCACTCACGTGCTAAGCAAGGCTGTGAACCAAAGCAAATATCTTGCTTATTAGGACAATACTTTGCTGATTAAGGGTCTCTTCAAGACCATCACTATATCCGGCCTACCAAGACAAAGAAAACTTGTAATAAACCCTGTCCATTCTACCTGTTCACCATCCTAAAATCACTGAATCCATGTCCTAAAACACTATAGACATCCCCTCACTACTCTTCCTATGTTGAGACAATGTTAAAATGTTCTCAATGTTGGTTCACCCTTCCTGGAGTTAGTCTAATAAATTCAGCTTTGCCACATCCACAAGTTTTTTTTCCTGGTGATCTTTAAGAGAACTGACTATCAGCAATAAAGCTTTCTATCTACTAATTACACAGGTTGCTCTCTTTTCTACACATTTCAGTTTGTTAGTGTCCCTTGTAAAGAACACAGTGAGAAAAAAATACACACAATATTGCAGGTACAGCACAAATTCAAAAGAATCAAATGAATCGCAGAACAGAACCAACAACCTTCCTAGTCTCAAATTATGTTTTCAAAGTAAATTTTCTAATACTGAAATATATTCTCTAAATTTATAATTTTGAAATAGAAGTAAAAATTGACTACTAAATTTATTTCTAGTATAATTTTATTTATTAACACCTATAATCATAGGAATAAGGTAATTTTCTATTGATATAAAAGTTCCTTTACACATAGTAGATAGCTAATAAATGTCTCTATAATCAAACAACAAAATGAAAATACAATAGTAGCAAGTAAAATACAAAGATGTATTTTATAAGAAGAACTGAATTCACTAGCCCTAAGGAATGCTGTCAATAAATTACATGTTGGTTTTTCATTTTATTCCATTTTCTATGAAAAGAAACTATCTTAACCATTATATGTTGTTCATATGCTTTGACTTAAGTGAATATTCTGTTTTATGGATTCTAAGAGCTTCTGCTCATCTAGAAGATATGCCCATGTTTTAAACATTTTTATTGTATTAAGATTTATCACTGCTGACCCCTGTGTATCAGTTTGTAGCATACTGAAAGAACAAATGATATTTGGTAATATTTTCTTCCATTATTATACTAAAAAATTATATGCTTGAAATACTATCCAGTAAATCATTTTTACTGTGATGTTTTGAAGATTATCTCTATACATTCAATATGCAGTAAACTATGAGTCATGATTCAATTCCTAGCCTTAATTTTTAAAATGTGTACATTTACTGGGTGTCTCCTTTGTTCCAGGAATGGTACTAGATTCTAGGATATAAAGAAAACATATAATAAAAAAAAAATAGGTTCATTCACTTGATTCAAAAAAATAGGTTCATTCACTTAATTCAAAATTCAAAAGGAGAGGACTTCCCTGGTAATCCAGTGGATAAGAGTCCCCTTTTCCACTGCAGTGGGTATTGGTTAGATCCTTTAGGGAACTAAGATCCCACATGCCACATCACACTACCAAAAAAAAAAAAAAAATCAAAATGCATACTATATAAAATGACCCTCTTAAAACATTGCCCTCTACAGGAAGAGACAGTGTTTGCAATTTCTCAGTATAAACAGAAACAATAGTTGCATATGCAAATAAAATACACATTACACATCCTCTTTTTAAAGTTAAATGTACTGAGGTATAACTTACAAATAATATACTCATCTAGTTAAGTATAAACTTCAAATGAACATGACAAATGTACACAGTATGGCCATACTACCAAAAATCAAGATATAGAATATTTCCATCATCACCAAAAGTTCATTTTGTACCACTTTACAATCAGCACCTGTACCCTCTTGTCAAAGCAAGAAATCACTGATTTTTTTCTGCCATATAAACTTTTCCATTTCTAGAATTTGATGTGTAAGGAATCATACAGTTCATATACTGTTTATGCCTGATTATTTTCTCCTTTCATAATATTTCTGACTTTTATCCATATAGTTTTTATGCATTGGTATTAATAGTTTATTGCTTTTTACTGCTAACTATATCATATTGATATAGTACATTTTATTTATCTGTTCACCTATTGATACAAATTAACATTCTTTCTAGTTTTTGGTTCATATGAGTAAAGCTGCTATGAGCATTTATATATAAGTTTTACCTGTCCACATGCTTTTATTTTCCTTGAATACATTTTAAGTAATAGAATTTCTAAATCACAGAATAAGTATATAATATTTTCTATAAGAAACTGCCAAGCATTTTCCAAAGTAGCCATATTATTTAAGTTCACAAAGGCAATAAATGAAGCTAAAAGTTATATATTTTCTTCATCACTTGATATTGTTAATATTTGTAAAGCTGTTTTAGTGGTTATTTATCAGTATCTCATTGTAGTATGAATTTACATTTCCTTAACTAACAATTGTTCACAATCTTTTCAAATTCTAGCTGGCCATTTGTTTGTTTTGTTTCATCTTCGAAACAGAAGTGCCTGTGTCCAAATTTTTTTACCCTTTTCAGGGTTTCTTATTGAGTCATTGGGGTTCTTTGAAAGTGAAAGAGAAAGTCGCTCAGTTGTGTCCAATTCTTTGCTACCCCGCGGACTGTAGTTTACAGAATTCTCCAGGCCAGAATAGTGCAGTGGGTAGCCTTTCCCTTCTCCAGGGGATCTTTCCAACCCAGGGACTGAATGCAGGTCTCCCGCATTACAGGCAGCTGAGCCACAAGGGAAGCCCAAGAATACTAGAGTGGCCTATCCCTTCTCCAGGGGATCCTCCCAAACCAGGAATCAAATGGGTTCGAGGAATAGAACCAGGGTCTCTTGCATTGTAGGCAAATTTTTTACCAACTGAGCTATCAGGGTAACCCTTTATTCTGGATATAATTCCTGTGTCATCTGATTAGTCACCTCAGCTGTTACAACAAAACACTACAGACCGCATGGTTTAAACTACAGGATTTTATTTTCTCACAGTTAGAGAGGCTGGGAAGTCCAAGATCAAGTTGTTGGCTGACTGGATTCCTAGTGACTTCTTGGCTTGCAGATGACTGCCTTCTTGTTATGTCTTCAAATAGCAGAGAGAGAAAGAGTGAATTCCTGGTGTCTCTTCTTGTAAAATACTAATCCTATACTGGATCAAGGCCTAAACTCTATGACCTCATTTAACTATAACTACTTCCTTATTGCTCAGTTGGTAAAGAATCCGTCTGCAATGCAAGAGACCCCTGTTTGATTCCTGGGTCAGGAAGATCCCCTGGAGGAGGGACAGGCTACCCACTTCAGTGTTCTTGAGCTTCCCTTGTGGCTCAGCTGGTAAAGAATCCAGCTGCAGTGCAGAAGACCTGGATTTGATCCCTGGGTTGGGAAGATGCCCTGGAGAAGGGACAGGCTACCCACTGCATGCCACAAGACCCAGGACAGCAAAATAAATAAAAATATTAAACAATAAAAATACCTTTTAGTTGAACTTTGTATTATATTAGCTATTATGCTTTTTTCTAGAGGATGCAAAAATAATATATTCTTGTTCTTATAAAACAGAAGCTATGTATTAAGTAAACTATTCAATTAGGGAGACATTCATTTACATTTTTAAAACCTGTACCCACTGATTAAGTGGTTCTTTGAATTTTCTGGAACTAGATATTTTCCCATAAAGGAATAGGTTCAAACTCTCTATTACTTCAAACTAATTAGAAATAAATTGGTAAACTTAGTAAAATGTTCTTGGAATTATCAGAATAGAAATGTTGAAAACACTCAAGAAAATATAGTTTGGAAACACCAACTGCTAACCAATAATATGCCCAATTCTAAGCTACATTTGTTTATTTATGTTATCATTAATCATAGATCCAAACACTATACCTCAAAAAGTGAATCTTTGTTGGTATTTTGTGTGTGTATCTGAGAAGATACCGTAATGATTGATTTCATTTCTACTGTGAACATGCTTTATTTTACTCCATGTCTGGCATTAAGTTAGTTTTTCTCAGATTCTTCAAAAATAAGTTGGAGGTGGGGTCAATAATACTTTCTCATTCCCACTTTATAGTAGATTGCAAATACAAAAAAATAAATAGTTGCTTTTTTTATTCAGTCGCTAAGTCATGTCCAATTCTTTGAGACCCTATGGACTTCAGTGCATCAGATTTCCTTGTCCTTCACTATCTCCCAGAGTTTGTTCACACTCATGTACACTGCATTGCCGATGCTATCCAACCATCTTATCTTCTGTCTCACCCTTCTCCTCCTGTTCTCAATCTTTCCCAGCATCAGGGTCTTTTCCAATGAGTCAGCTCTTTGCATCAGGTGGCCAAAACATTGGAGCTTCAGTCTAAGCATTAGTCCCTCCAATAAATATTCAGGGTTGATTTCCTTTAGAATTGACTGGTTTGATCTCCTTGTAGTCCAGGGGATTCTCAAGAGCCTTTGGGGATAAATATCCAAGGAAAGTCTAAAAGAATAACTCTCAAGCTCTTTTCATATATAATTAAAATGTATATGCAGGTGTACTTAAATATAAGCTATGTGAAGAAGAGGAAGAGTAATGAAGCCACTCTCATTTACGTACTCTACTTAGACAAGTAAGGGATCATATAGTTTATATATATAAACATCCTAGTTATAAAGAGAGGCTAAATTACAAGCCTTATGAAGGGTCTATCATCGTGAGAACACACTTCTTTTGATTCACTTAGTTATGGAGAGGAGATGATCAAAGTTAGAAGGAAGAAGTTGTAAAAATTGTCTTTTCTTCCTGATTCATTCAAAAGTTTAAGAATTTGCTATAGATTACACATGTGTTTGTGGAGAAGGCAATGGCATCCCACTCCGGTACTCCTGCCTGGAAAATCCCATGGATGGAGGAGCCTGGTAGGCTTCAGTCCCTGGGGTCGCGAAGAGTCGGACATGACTGAGCGACTTCTCTTTCACTTTTCACTTTCATGCATTGGAGAAGGAAATGGCAACCCGCTCCAGTGTTCTTGCCTGGAGAATCCCAGGGACGGGGGAGCCTGGCGGGCTGCCGTCTATGGGGTCACATAGAGTCGGACACAACTGAAGTGACGCAGCAACAGCAGCAACACATGTGTTTGAGGGCTGACTCTAGCATTGTTCAACAGTATGATCTTACTACACATCTGTCCTTAAAAGTTATGAAACTCATTACATAATGAGCAACAAAGTAACCATCTGGAAGTTTGAGACAAATGCACATGATAATGATTTTTACTTTAACTTCTACACTTTACTTTTTTCCTAATTTACTTTTCATGTAATTTCTATTTCACTTTAACATTATAAGACCACGGTGAGTAGATAGTAGTTGTAATTGTTTTATTATTGATAAAATCACTAGGATTTAGTGATCATCAGAAAATATATATTTTTTTTAATTAATTTATTTATTTTAATTCAAGGCTAATTACTTTACAATACATGTATCAGCCATGGGTATACCTGTGCTCCCCATTCTGAACCCCTCTCCCACCTCCCTCCCCATCCCATCCCTCAGGGTCATCCCAGTGCACCAGCCCTGAGCACCCTGTCTCATGCATCAAACCTGGACTGGCAATTCATTTCACATATGATATTTTACATGTTTCAATGCCATTCTCCCATATCATCCCACCCTCATCGAGCCTGGACTGGAGATCTATTTCACATATGGTAATATACATGTTTCAATGCTATTCTCTCAAATCAATATATTTTGAACATCTGATATATGTAAGATACTGTAAGGATGGGATAGAGGATAATATATATTCAAAACAGAATGCTTGTTCCAAAGGTGCATATGATATTCTAAGATACAAGATATTCTATGAATATCAAAATATAATAAATAAGTATACAAGTGACATGAGCAAGGCATAGAAAAATCTCTCTAGAGTTCAGCAAATTAAAATCATTTTAGCTATAATTATATGTGAATATTTTATAGACAATCTAGAATTTGAGCTAAGATTTGATGATAAAATTTGTGCTGGAATAGGAATAACTAAGAAAAGATATGACATCTCATTATAATCCTGCAGCAGTTACTATTTGTTTAGCACTTACTCTACGCCACGTCTTGCGCTAAGTATTTTTACTGTACTAATTAGTATATTAATAATCACATCAGCTCTATGAGATGGACAGTATATTCCCTTTATTTAGATGTGGGAACTATGTTAGGTCTTTTATAATATACCTAAGCCACAGAGCTGATAAGCCACAAATTCAGGATTTAAGTTCACCTTGACTACAGAGCCTCCAGACTATAGTCAACAGAATCAGGCTCCCTCTTAGTGAATCAAGTTTGAACAATTAGGAAAGCATATGATACATCATCACTTAAAAGATATTAAAGTTTTTAAAACATTTAGATTGGTGTTTCTTGAGTAACCCAAAACAGAATTTACTTTCATACCATGATAGTTTATAGCAAACATTACCAAACAAGTGAATTCCATCTTCAGAAAGATAGAAAAAACAATTGCTATATAGAAAGGAAATCAATTAAAAAGAACAATGAATAAGTTTTTAGTATCATATATATAAAAGGAAAGCAGAAAATAATGAATAAGAGGCATTAATTTGTTCCTAGAGATTGATATCTATCAATTATCCGATTTTAATTCCAGCTCAATATTTCTCAGTTAGCATATGGTGGGTCCAACAGGAAGGAAAGAGATTATATTCTGAAGATGATGCAAGTATTGGCTAGCAAGCACAGGTAAGAGCCTGGGGAGTATCTATGTGTAAGACAGAATTCTGTTTCATCAAAGAGGGCAGAGAGTAAGACTGAATATTTATAATGTTATTAATGTGGAGGTACCTTCTAAAGATATGGGGCTTCACTGAGGTGACTCAGTGGTAAAGAATCCCCCTACCAATGCAGGAGACACAGGAGATGCAGGTTCAATCTCTGGGTTAGAAAGATACACTGGAGGAGGATATAGCAACGCACTCCAGTATCCTTGCCTGAAAAATCCCATGGACAGAATAGCCTGGCAGGCTACAGTCCATGGGGTTACTAAAATCAGAAATGACTGAGCACAGACTAATAATTCTAAAGATATGAGATGTAATACCTAACAAGGACCTCAACCGATAGGGCAAGCTTGCTGCTAGGATGAATCTAGAAGCTGAAGTAAGAATTGCCTATACGAAGTAAAACTGAAATACTTAATTTTTCCTCTAAGAAGATAGAAAAAAAAACATAGGGTTCAGGCAGGTGGGCATATGGAAAGGACATCGATGGTAAGGCCAGAAGACCCAGGGTTATGTTCCACAGGAGAGTCCAGGGGACACATCATCCACCTGAAGCAGTCAGTACTGTGCTGCCGAGAGGGACACTTGCATCAGTAAGAAATTCAGAGGTCACTCTCCTCTGCGGTCCAGCAGTAACTCAGCCACAAAAGAGCTGGTCTCAATGGGGGAATGGGGACCATGGGACACAGAAATGATAAAGACTAAGTGGTGGTGCTTCAACCTAAGACTCCAGGAGAGTGCAATTAGTACAAGGACAGGAGGGCACAGATGGAAGGGTGGGCAATAGGAGTGAACCCTGAGGGAGATACAAGCATGGTAATACTGGGGGAAAATAGATAGCCAATGAGGGTGCTCCCTAATCTCCACAATAAAAAGGCACAAATGGAATTACAGGAAGCTGAGTTTGATTGCATGGATAAAATACAACGACACATTGCTCAGCTCTAGGATCTGAGTCGATATGAAATCTGGAACAAACTGAAAAAAGAAGTGGACCCTGCAATACCATGGAAAGTATATGCTTCGACAATTCCCCTGTCCATTCCCAGGGTTACTCAGTAACTGTGTAGTGGGTATATGTGTGCTAAGTCGCTTCAGTTATGTTTGACTCTTTGTGACCCTATGGACTGTAGCCCGCCAGGGTCCTCTCTCCATGGGATTCTCCAGGCAATTTAATCCAGGGATTAAACCTGTATCTCTTATGTCTCTTTAGACTTCCCTGGTGGCTCAGATGGTAAAGCGTCTGCCTACAGTGCGGGAGACTGGGGTTCAATCCCTGGGTCAGGAAGATCCCCTGGAGAAGGAAATGGCAACCCACCCCAGTATTCTTGCCTGGAAAATCCCATGGACGGAAGAGCCTGGTAGGCTACAGTCCATGGGGTCGCAAAGAGTCGGACACGACTGAGTGACTTTGTTCTTCTTTTCTTTCTTATGTCTCTTGCATTGGTAGGCGGGTTCTTTACTACTAGCGCCACCTGTGAGGACTACTGGGCACAGCAACTGAGTTGATACTGACACCTAGACACCTGAGTATCATTATGGCTCCCAGTGGGAATGAAGCACATGTGGGGGCATAAAGATCTAGTGGTAATACAAGGAACAGGTCCTAAGCACCACTTGGCTAAGGTCTGGTTTAAAATGCATCCACGGGGTCTACAAGCTTTCCCAGTGGACATTTTTCCAGTCTGTGAGGGAAATTCTGAAGGACATACATAGTTGTTGGAGTAACCCCCAAACTGAGTAAAGGCCTGGGACATCAGAGTTAGTATAGTAAGGGAAAGCCAGTAGAGTTCTCTGAAACAGCCCTATTTTCCTACCAATAATACAATAAATTGGCTCTACAACTCCATTTATTTAGGTGAGAAAAATAGCATGTTCTGCACTGAATGCTAGACAAATAACTGGAATCCCACAACTCAAATGGCATTCTCTATCAAGCTACAGATTCAGGGAATTTCTCACTGGTAGCACTTGTATAATTTTTAAAAAAAAGCAACTTGTGAACTTGGTTCTTTGTTCCTATTCTGCCATTGGTCCAATAAAACTCAGATTTATAATACACTACATGAGCAAATTAATCATCAAATATGGCAACAGTAATTTATTGCTCCCCTCAGGGTCAGAGACAACACAGATAAATGAAATATATAATAATGTTTAAATATCACTTTAATAATTCCATTAACATTGCTGGTAGTACTAATAATACTATCACTGTGAATGTCATCATTGATATGATGACACACACATATATATATGAACACGCTCAGTGTGTTCTAGGTAGTCAATAAATGTCAACATGTGAATTCTCCCAGCAGTACTCATACACAGGTACTATTATTTGTCCCCAATTTAAAGAAACAGCCTCAGAGAAATCAAGATTCCTGTCTAAAGATACACAACTATCAATGGAAGACCAATTTTAAACTCATGCCAAGATTTTTAGATTTTTTTTTTTTCCTCTTCTATTTCAGGGCTAAGACATTGGTTCTGTCAATGCTTGATCCATTTAATATGTGTTTTAGGTACTGTCTGTGGGAAGAAGAGCTTCTAAGGTAACAACTTCCATGACCAAATAAATATGCAAAACACTGTGTACTATTACTCTTTGCTTAGGGAATTCAAAATGTATCTTACCAGAGTAAAGGCTTAGTAAAGTTTTGCAGTAAACAAACAAAAAAATTAAAACTAACTCTCTAAACAAGCAGGATTATTTAATATTGTTAAATATAGTGTTTTCTAGAGTTAGTAGAATATTCTATCAGTTAGGACACTTTGGCTTAAAAGTAACAGCAATTTCAAGTCAAAGTCATTTAACCAATATGGCCACTTAACACCTTGCATAATAAGAAATCATAAGTAAATTAGCTTCTGAATTGGGTAATTCAATGGATTGACTCAATTAGGAAACATTCAGAATCTTTCTTCTTTTCACTTTGCCAGCAGCAACTTTTAAATTATTTTTCAATTTTATACCATAAAATCTTGTATTGAAATATGCTTGGAAATACTTTCTCCTGACATGCGAATTGACCTATGCAATTCTGTAAAGTGGTATTAAGGGGAATTTCCCATTTAAAAAAAAAATAGATTTCACTTAGATGCATCTTAATTTTCAAACTTTTAATTTGATGTCTAATCTCTCCTAATTCAAGTAAATATAAAGTTAATTTTCTTTAAGAATTTTAAAATACACTGTGTCAGCTGTACATGAAATGAATAAGGTTTCTAAATGACCAGGGGCAAGCATTACTTAAACATTTAGTAATAGGATTTATCTCCTATCCTGATTAAAAATTTACAACTACTTTTGCATTTCTTAGAAAACAGCAGAATCATGAGATTAGAATTTCATAATTAATATCTATATTTTGAGGATTTTATCATAACTGACAATTTTTAGTTCTCTTTATTTTCTCCCAGAAGTTGAAGAATGATGGAATTCTGGCCATATCATTTACAATTACATTAATGGTTCCCAATAACACTAACTTAAATTGCCATTTATTTTTCTACAAGTAGTTCAGTTGTTCTATGATGCCATAGGAATCTAGGCTTTTTTCTTTCTAAGTCACCAACTTTGAATATAGGGCATTCTAAAATCATCTTTTCTTTCATAATAATGGCAAGATGGCCACTGTAGCTCCAGCCATCATGAAGGCGCAATGTGGACATAAGGGGAAGACATGAGACAGAGATAGTGCAAATCACATTGGTCTCTTAATTGGGAAGGAAACATTTTCCAGAGAGATTCATAGCAAACCTGTACCTCATTCATTGTCCAGAGTCAGACCACGCATATCTGCAAGTGATGCTGGAGGAGTGAGGAATCGAATTGTGATATTTGTATTAGATCAATTACAATTGAATGCCTAGATGTGTGCACATCTGTACCACAAAAATAACCGAGGTTCTATTAATAAAGGAGTTTTTTTTTTTTAATCTTTTCTTGGCAATATTGTCTTTAATACCTGCCTACACTTGGGTGCTACAATGTTCACAGGAAAAACATACCAATGCTGCTGCTGCTGCTGCATCGCTTCAGTCATGTCCGACTCTGCACGACCCCATAGACGGCAGCCCACCAGGCTTCCCGTCCCTGGGATTCTCCAGGCAAGAACACTGGAGTGGGTTGCCATTTCCTTCTCCAATGCATAAAAGTGAAAAGTGAAAGGGAAGTTGCTCAGTCGTGTCCAACTCTAGCGACCCCATGGACTACAGCCTACCAGGCTCCTCCATCCATGGGATTTTCTAGGCAAAAGTACTAGAGTGGGGTGCCATTGCCTTCTCCTAAAACATACAATAGATTCCTGCAATTTAATCTGTTTCTTCCCTTTATGAGTGATGTGACCTTGAACAAATTATTAAAAATACAGTACTCCAGAAACTGAAAAAATTAAAAGAAAGCTTTCAAGATTCCCACCACTAAATACTCTCACCTATTCTCATTCAAAATGTGGTCCACTGGAGAAGGGAATGGCAAACCATTTCAGTATTCTTGCCTTGAGAACCCCATGAACAGTATGAAAAGGCAAAATGACAGGATACTGAAAGAGGAATTCCCCAGGTCGGTAGGAACCCAATATGCTACTGGAGTTCAGTGGAGAAATAACTCCAGAAAGAATGAAGGGATGGAACCAAAGCAAAAACAATACCCGGTTGTGGATGTGACCAGTGACAGAAGTCCAATGCTGTGAAGAGCAATATTGCATAGGAACCTGGAATGTCAGGTCCATGAATCAAGGCAAATTGGAAGTGGTCAAACAAGAGATGGCAAGAGTGAATGTCAACATTCTAGGAATCAGCGAACTCAAATGGACTGGAATGGGTGAATTTAACTCAGATGACCATTATATCTACTACTGTGGGCAGGAATCCCTTAGAAGAAATGGAGGAGCCATCATGGACAACAAAAGAGTCTTAAATGCAGTACTTGGATGCAATCTCAAAAACGACAGAATGATTTCTGTTCATTTCCAAGGCAAACCATTCAATATCACAGTAATCCAAGCCTATGCCCCAACCAGTAAAACTGAAGAAGCTGAAGTTGAACAGTTCTATGAAGACCTACAAGACCTTTTAGAACTAATACCCCAAAAAGATGTCCTTTTCATTATAGGGGACTGGAATGCAAAAGTAGGAAGTCAAGAAACACCTGGAGTAACAGGCAAATTTGGCCTTGGAATATGGAATGAAGCAGGGCAAACACTAATAGAGTTTTGCCAAGAAAACGCATTGGTCATAGCAAAGACCCTCTTCCAACAACACAAGAGAAGACTCTACACATGGACATCACCAGATGGTCAACACCGAAATCAGATTGATTATATTCTTTGCAGCCAAAGATGGAGAAGCTCTGTACAGTCAGCAAAAACAAGACTGGGATCTGACTGTGGCTCAGAGCATGAGCTCCTTATTGCCAAATTCCAACTTAAATTAAAGAAAGTAGGGAAAACCACTAGCCCATTCAAGTATGACCTAAATCAAATCCTTTAGGATTATACAGTAGAAGTGTGAAATAGATATAAGGAACTAGATCTGATAGATAGAATGCCTGATGAACAGGAGACAGGGATCAAGACCATCCCCATGGAAAAGAAATGCAAAAAAGCAAAATGGCTGTCTGAGGAGGCCTTACAAATAGCTGTGAAAAGAAGAGAAGCGAAAAGCAAAGGAGAAAAGGAAAGATATAAGCATCTGAATGCAGAGTTTCAAAGAATAGCAAGGAGAGATAAGAAAGCCTTCCTCAGCTATCAGTGTAAAGAAATAGAGAAAAACAATAGAATGGGAAAGACTAGAGATCTCTTCAAGAAAATGAGAGATACCAAGGGAACATTTCATGCAAAGATGGGCTTGATAAAGGAAAGAAACGGTATGGACCTAACAGAAGCAGAAGGTATTAAGAAGAGGTGGCAGGAATACAAGAAAAACTGTACAAAAAAGATCTTCACAACCCAGATAATCACGATGGTGTAATCACTTACCTAGAGCCAGACATCCTGGAATGTGAAGTCAAGTGAGCCTTAGAAAGTATCACTACGAACAAAGCTAGTGGAGGTGATGGAATTCCAGTTGAGTTATTTCAAAGCCTGAAAGATGGTGCTGTGAAAGTGCTGCGCTCAATATGCCAGCAAAGTTGGAAAACTCAGCAGTGGCCACAGGACTGGAAAAGGTCAGTTTTCATTCCAATCTCAAAAATAGGCAATGCCAAAGAATGCTCAACTACCACACAATTGCACTCATCTCACACACTAGTAAAGTAATGCTCAAAATTCTCCAAGCCAGGCTTTCGCAATACGTGAACCATGAACTCCCAGCTGTTCAAGCTGGTTTTAGAAAAAGCAGAGGAACCAGAGATCAAATCATCAACAACCGCTGCATCATTGAAAAAGCAAGAGAGTTCCAGAAAAACATTTATTTCTGCTTTATTGACTATGCCAAAGCCTTTGACTGTGTGGATCACAATAAACTGTGGAAAATTCTGAAAGAGATGGGAATACCAGACCACCTGACTTGCCTCTGGAGAAGCCTGTATGCAGGTCAGGAAGCACCAGTTAGAATTTGACATGAAACAACAGACTGGTTCCAAATAGGAAAAGGAGTATGTCAAGGCTGTATACTGTTACCCTGCTTATTTAGCTTCTATGCAGAGTACATCATGAGAAACGCTGGACTGGAAGAAGCACAAACTGGAATCAAGATTGCTGGGAGAAATATCAATAATCTCAGAGATGCAGATGACACCACCCTTATGGCAGAAAGTGAAGAGGAAATAAGAGCCTCTTGATGAAAGTGAAAGAGGAGAGTGAAAAGTTGGCTTAAAGCTCAACATTCAGAAAACGAAGATCATGGCATCTGGTCCCATTACTTCATGGGAAATAGATGGGGAAACAGTGGAAACAGTGTCAGACTTTATATTTCTGGGCTCCAAAATGACTGCAGATGGTGACTGCAGCCATGAAATTAAGACACTTACTCCTTGGAAGGAAAGTTATGACCAACCTAGATAGCATATTCAAAAGCAGAGATATTTTCTTTGCCAACAAATGTCCGTCTAGGCAAGGCTATGGTTTTTCCAGTGCTCATGTATGGATTTGAGAGTTGGACTGTGAAGAAAGCTGAGCACTGAAGAATTGATGCTTTTGAACTGTGGTGTTGGAAAAGACTGTTGAGAGTCCCTTGGACTGCAAGGAGATCCAACCAGTCCATCCTAAAGGAGTCCAGTCCTGGGTGTTCATTGGAAAGACTGATGCTGAGGCTGAAATTCCAATTCTTTGGCCACCTCATGTGAAGAGTTGACTCATTGAAAAGACTCTGATGCTGGGAGGGTTTGGGGGCAGGAGGAGAAGGGGACGACAGAGGATGAGATGGCTGGATGGCATCACTGACTCGATGCACATGAGTTTGGGTGAACTCCGGGAGTTGGTGATGGACAGGGAGGCCTGGTGTGCTGCAATTCATGGGGTCGCAAACAGTCGGACACAACTGAGTGACTGAAGTGAACTGAACTGAACTGGAAGAGAAACTATGACAAACCTAAACAGTGTACTAAAATGCAGAGATATCACTTGGCCAACAATGGTCTGAATAGTCAAAGTGACTATAGGTTTTCCAGTAGTCATGTACAGATGTGAGAGCTGGACCATAAAGAAGGTTGAGCACTGAAGATCTTATGCTTTCCAACTGTGATGCTGGAGAAGACTCTTGAGAGTCCCTTGGACTGCAAGAAGATCAAATCAGTCAATCCTAAAGAAAACAAACCTTGAGTATTCATTGGAAGGACTGATGCTAAAGCTGAAACTCCAATGTTTTGACACCTGATGAGAAGAGCTAACACACTGGAAAAGACTCTGATGTTGAGAAAGACTGAAGACAGGAGAAGGGGATGACAGAGGTGGAGATCGTTGGATGGCATCACTGAATCTCTGGACCTGACTTCAAGCATGCTCTGTGAGATGGTGAAGAACAGGCAAGTCTGGTGTGCTCCTGTTCATGGGATTGCAAAGAGCTGAACATGACTTAGCGATTGAACAACAACAACAACAAAAAAGAGGCAGAGGTATATATGACTTGAGTAAATCTCTAAGGAATAATCAGTTTAAGTTAAACATTAATATACTTCAGAATTGAAAATGCAGTGAACACTTAAATAAGAATTAAATATACTAGGAAGAAAATACATTTTAAAAAGTAACAGAAACTTCTCTACCTGAGAAGCAAACAGTTTCATGGCCTTTTAAAAGCAACTCATACCAGTAAGCATTGGATGTCACTTATGATAACAATAATTTAAAAAAAAAACTATTTCTTTTTGCAGTATTTAAAAGAGTTGTTGAGATAATCACGGATTCACATCAGTGTAGTTAGAGACTAATTCATTTCTAACCTTACAATGAGATGTAATTTGCCATCACAGCCATCCTTTCTCATATGCTAATTCACACAGAATTTGCTAGAAGGGAAGAACTGTTATAGCATAAATGAAGATCTTTAAAAAAGAGATGTGATCCTATGATGTTTCTGCTTCTGGCTTAATCAGAGATAAGATTTACTTCCAGTTTTCTGATCTCTTGTTAGCTATGAACAAGCTACGAGGTACATACTCACCTAGCAAAAAATAAGAAAAGAAAAATAGATGAGCAGAGAACCAGAATCTTTAATCAGCAATCCTCCTCATGAATATTGACCACATGGACTTCTTGACTGTCTAGATACATACTTCCTTTTCCTTGTTTTACCACCCTCAGAGTATATATCCTAGCAATACCAACTGGCAGGGGGGGAAATGAAATAAAGGAGTCTGAACTCAAACATTCTTCTCCAAAGCTTCTGCTGGTAAACGTACTGCTTCAAGGAAAAAAATCTTCTTGATAATGCAGGAGACACAAGTCCAATCCTTGGGTTGGGAAGATCCCCTGGAGGAGCAAATGGCTACCTACTTCAGTATTCTTGCCTGGGAAATCCCATGGACAGAGAAGCCTGGTGGGCTACAGTTCATGGGTCACAAAGAGTCAGTCACAACTGAGTACACACACGCATGCAAGGAACCACACATTCTTCACTGGAGAAGGTATAAATAGTATCCCTCTAAAATGTAAACATATTTTGGCTATTATTTTCAGAAATAAAGTGGAGTGCAACCAGAGAGAACTAGAGTAGTTAAAATGATACATTTTCTTCCCCAAATCAATTGGGAAATAAATATATGGTGGCTAGTAAAACAGAATTCGAGCATTATTTCTAGAGAATCAGATTAAGAAAATATGAGAGAAACCAGGTTCCAAAGTTGTTGCTGTTGTTGTTGTCATTTTTGACTCTGTGCGACCCCATGGCCCCCCTGTCCCTCACCATCTCCCAAAGCTCACCCAAATTCATGTCAATTGCATCAGTGATGCCATCCATCCATCTCATCCTCTGATGCCCTCTTCTCCTCCTGCCCTCAATCTTTCCTAATATAAGGGATTTTTCCAATGTGTCAGCTGTTTGCATAAGATGACCAAAATACTGGAGCTTCAGCTTCAGCATCAGTCTTTCCAAGGAGTATTCAGAGTTTATTTCCCTTAAGATTGACTGGTTTTATCTCCTTGCTGTCCAACGGACTCCCAGAAGTCTTCTCCAGCACCACAGTTCGAAGCCATCAATTCTTGGTTCCAAAGTAGGGTTTCTTATTCTCTGATACCCTGAACAGAAAATAAGTTAAAGTGCAGAGCAAGACCAAACTGATTATCCATTCATTTCCAAGTTTCAAAGCTAGCATAAAAATAGTGTGACTATTTCATAAGACTAGACTGTGAATGAGATGTCCACCTAATTTAAGGATGTTCCTAACTATGGTGAAAGGGAGAGAGAGAGAGAAAGAAAATAAATGTCTTCCAGTAGAGTATAACCTCCACAGAGGATCTCTGTTTTGCCCACTGCTGTATTTCAAGTTCCTTAAACACAGAGGATGCTTGGTGAATAGTTACAGAGTGAACTTCATAAAATTATCACCGCCATATGTAAATACACCTCAAGTTTGTAAGGACAGGGTCTGTTAAGATTTGTTAGTTAAATAAGAAAAGACTGTTCCTCAACTGAACATCAAAGAATATTCTGCAAGTTTCCATTTTAATAATGAGCAGCAACCCTCTGCTGCTGCTGCTGCTAAGTTGCTTCAGTCATGTCCAACTCTGTGCAACCCCATAGACAGCAGCCCACCAGGCTCCCCCATCCCTGGGATTCTCCAGGCAAGAACAATGGAGTGGGTTGCCATTTCCTTCTCTGATGCGTGAAAGTGAAGTCTCTCAGTCGTGTCCGACTCCCAGTGACCCCGTGGACTGCAGCCTACCAGGCCCCTCCATCCATGAGATTTTCCAGGCAAGAGTACTGGCGTGGGTTGCCATTGCCTTCTCCAGCAGCAACCCTCACTGAGGGTTAATTCTCTTTCTAGTTAACTCCAACTTACAGAGTGTGTCCTCTGGCAGCAGAAATCCACAATTCTGAGCTAGCCCAGAATAAGGATTGCTACACCTGGAAACAATTAAGCTCCAAGGCCATTTGACGAGCACAGGTGTTCTGGCAAGCAGAATACTCCCATTCTCTGTAACCAGCTGAAGCTCCTGATTAATTGACTTGATTTTAACCTCAAGTAATGTCCACTGAGTTGCTGAAGAGAAATGAGATGACAATGAACCTTAGTCACAGGGGAGAAGTAAGAGCTTTTACATGTTTGTGTGAAAAATAAACCTAATTCATCTCAACAGGACAGGTAAAAAGACATTAGTATTAATAATTATTTAGATTTTATGGATATGCTTCTCTCCAATTCTCAGTATATGTAAGTGAAAATAATGGCTCTTATAGTGGAGTGGTGAAAATTTCATTTATTGGAGGGAAATATAATAATTTCAAAAATCTCCTCTTGAGGAAACTATATTTCACTATACCCTGGATTCAAGTTTCTGCTTTTCTCTTGTAAACTATGGAAAGGAATTGAGGATAATATTTCTAGATACAGGAGATTAATGCAGATCTGTGATATTAGTTCATCATTATTTCCCTTTCTAGACATTATGTTTAGATTACATATGCACATGCTAAAAAGAGTGACATTCCAAAATTGTGGCTGCTGGTAGATGCAAAGTCTACTAACGTAACCCATGATGGCTGATTATTTGAATGATACAACATTTGAATTTTTCATTTGTGTTTAATTTTTTTTTTCTTGTTAACAGGTCTGGATATGATAGCTTTCCAGAGCTATTGAAACTACTAAGAACCAGTTCCTGCAAATTAATTGGCAAGCTTTTGTTCACATGCAATATACTTTTAAAATGTATCTATGGACCACTTGCTATTTTTCTCCTTTTCTTTTTCCTCCAATGGTCAACTACTTTTGTAATATTATAATAATATTCAAGTCTTATTTTTGAATAATCTAGATGCTACCAACTAACAAGGAGACAAGGTTATGCCATAAAAATGTTTCAGAGCACAAAAACAAAATTATTCAAAGGTTGTCTGTTACTTGAAACAAAAAATGTAATTTCTATGGAAAAAAAAACAACAACTCTGTCTCTATCAGCGCAGAGATGTATTCTAATGACCAATATATTTCCTGTGACTTCATCTCTGAAATCATAAAGTATATACACGTTGCTTTCTGTCTATATCATGTAAGTAAGGTAGTGACAGTAAGGAAATGTTCTAAATATAAATAAATCAATATGAAAGATACAAGGTATTAATTTTAAAAGTTCCCTATTCTTTATAGTGGCTCTGTGTGTCTTTGGTTGAGCTGCCTTGGTTTATTCATAACTCTGATGCCAAAATATTTCTTTCTCTACTTCCCATCATCCTTGTCACTTGACTTTCTAAACTACTATCTATTTTCCAGAGAATTCCAGAAAAACATCTACTTTTGCTTCGTTGACTCCACTAAAGCCTTTGACTGTGTGGATCACAACAAACTGGAAAATTCTGAAAGAGACAGGAATATCAGACCACCTTACCTGCCTCCTGAGAAACCTTTTCACAGGTCAAGAAGCAACAGTTAGAACCAGACATGGAACAATGCACTGGTTCCTAACTTGGAAAGGAGTACGTCAAGGCTGTATATTGTCACCCTGCTTATTTAACTTACATGGAGAGTACATCATGAGAAATGATGGACTGGATGAAGCACAAGCTGGAATCAAAATTGCCAGGAGAAATATCAATAACTTCAGATATGCTGATGACACCATCATTATGGCAGGAAACAAAGAACTAAAGAGCCTCTTGAAAGTGAAAGAGGAGAGTGAAAAAGTTGGCTTAAAACTCAACATTCAAAAAACTATGATTATAGCATCAGATCCCATCACTTCATGGCAAATAGATGGGGAAACAATGGAAACAGTGACAGACTTAATTTTCCGGGGCTCCAAAATCACTGCAGATGGTGACTGTAGCCATGAAATTAAAAGGCACTTGCTCTTTGAAAGAAAAGCTATGGCAAATCTAGACAACCTATTAAAAAACAGAGACATTATTTTGCCAACAAAGGTCCACCTAGTCAAAGCTATGGTTTCTCCAGTAGTCATGTATGTATGTGAGAACTGGGTCATAAAAAAGGCTGAGTGCTAAAGAACTGATGCTTTTGAACTGTGGTGTTGGATAAGACTCTTGAGAGTCCCTTGGACTGCAAGGGAGATCAAACCAATCAATCCTAAAAGAAATCAATCCTGAATATTCATTGGAAGGACTGATGCTGAAGCTGAAGCTCCAATACTTTGGCCACCTGATGCATAGAGCCAATTCATTGGAAAAGACCCTGATGCTGGAGGAGATTGAAGGCGGAAGAAGAGGGTAATAGAGGACGAGATGGTGAATGGCACCACCAACTCAATGGACATGACTTTGAGCATGCTCCAGGAGATGCTTAAGCACAGGGAAGCCTGATGTGTTGCAGTCCATGGGGTTGCAAAGAGTCAGACACAACTGAGCAACTGAACAACAAATCTATTTTCTACATTTTTTACCATTCCTTTTATTTTTTCCCTCTCTTTTTTCTTGAATCTAAGCTTATTTCTTGTATAAGTAACTGCATGAATTATATGCCAAAGCATATGAATTATATGCTCATCCTTATAGTGCCATTTACTAGTTATAAGACAATCAACAAGCCATTTAATATTTTTGAGTTACAACTGCTATCCAAGGAATGAAAATAGCAGCTATATTATTTTTATTATTAATTACAGCTGTCATCTAGTAATAGGAATCAGAAAACATACATTTTTATATAATGATGGCTTAATACTGTTAGGGATATCATTAAGGTCTTCAGACTTATTTTGAAGGTATGAAAACAGAAAGATATTATTCAAGTAACTTTGAATAAATCACATAATTTAAAAAAAAAATGGTAGATGTGCAATTTGAAGCCTGATCTACATTGGCTGTGCACTTCTAATGCAACTTCTAAGTTGTCGGAAACATAAACACGAATACATTTTGCAAACTAAAAGCAACATGCAAGTGTAAGAGAACAAATCAACTTCTTCCCATATTCTTTTTGATGACTCAGAATGAAAACAACAGACAATGCACTTTAATAAATAAATGTAATATAAGCATATCTATTTCCAATGCTTCCAATGTTCTACTGACTTCCTAAGGAGGAAAACTATACCATGAAATACAAGTATAACTTTATTCCTTCCCCACCTAGAGCTAGGGATCAACTAGGGGTCATAACTCTCTAGTGCTGATAAGAGAAGGGGTTGATGATAAACAGAAGTGCAGTGAAGAGAGGGTAAGGAAAATAAAGTGAATGAAGAGACTCAGTCACTTTCCTTTCTATCCTTTGGTGAGATATGGTTCCTCAAGTGTGATTGTTGCTTAGAAAATAATTATGAGGAGTTGGTCAAGTCACTGAAACCTGCTAGCAGCTTCTTAGTGTAGTGAACATATCAAAAAATAGTACTACAAAAACTAAAATTTATTTGGGGTTCCAGGTGTATAGTTCTCTACATAAAATTAATTTTTGTTTGTAGTATTTACAATAGTTAAGCATTTTATGAAGGAGTTTCATATTATACATTGAGATTTTCTTGTTTGGTGCTTTCTTTGTGTGTGTATGTGTTAGTCGCTCAGTCGTGTCCAACTCTTTGTGAATCCATGGACTGTAGCCCGTCTGGCTCCTCTGACCATGGAATTCTCCAGGCAAGAAACACTGGCCTGGGTTGCCATTTCTCTCTCCAGGAGATCTTCCTGACCCAGGGATCAAATTCGGTCTCTTACAGTAAGGGCAGATTCTTTACCAGCTGAGCCAACCAGGGAAGCCTGCTTTCTTCATAATCTTCCTTATATATTTACTGAGTTTAAAGCCACAGAAAAGATCTGGAGATGGAAAATGATCAAATACTATCCTAGTTCCCAGACATTTAAAATATAGACTTTTAAAATTTTTAGCAACATTTACAGAAAAATTATAGACAGTAAATGGAGCTCCCATACATGCCACACTGAATTTCCTCTCTTAATAGCATCTTACATTGAGTACGAACTATGTGCTACAATTAATGAACCAATATTGATACATTTAATAAAGTCCATATTTTATTCAGATTTTCTAATGTATATGCTCATCTTTTGTCTGGTCCAGGATCCCATCCAGGATATGACATTACATTTAGTTGTCATGTCTACTTAAATTCTTCATGACTCTCAGTGTTTCTCAGACTTTCCTTGCTTCTAATAACCTTGGCAGTTCTGAGGGGTATTGATCAGGTATTTTGTAGAATATCCCACAGTTGGGATTTATCTGGTGCTTTCCTCATGATTATCCTGAGGTTATGTGTTTTTGAGAGGAAAATCATAGATATAAAATGTCACTTTCATTACATCATACCAAGGATACATACCATCAGGATGACTGTGCACCATTGTTACTGACTTTTATCACATGGATGAAGTAGCATTGTCAGATTTCTGACTATAAGGTTACTCTTTTATCCCCCTTCTTTCTATACTATATTCTTTGAGAGGAAGTCTCCATATGCAGCTTACATCAAAGGACTGAAAAATAAATATCTTGCCTCAATGGCAGAGGATCTACATAAACGATTTGGAATTCTTCTGTCACAAGTTTTGTCTATTCTCCCCACTCATTTATCAAATTATTTATTATATCAGTATGGACTCATTGGTTCCTGGACGTTTTGTGACAAAGATTTTATTTGATTTCACTTAAAAATATAGGCTTATTATCACTAGGGAAATTATTCTTAATTATTCTTAATTTTCTTTCATCCTTTTTCCTTTAACAAAATTGAGGTCACCAATTTTTTTTTTCTCTAAGAGGTCAATAATAAATAGTTTTGGCTTTGCAGGCCACACGGTCTTGATTACAACTATGTGAGAGCAGCCAGAGGCAAAGTGTTAAAGAACAAATTAATTGTGGCTGTGTCCGATAAAACTTTATTTACAATAACAGGTAGGACAGAACTGGTTCAGAAGCCATAGACTGCTGACACACACCTTAGGATAATGACTTATTGTCTGTAAGAACTTTACTCCCAGATACTTTTCCTAAGTTTCTAAGTTCTAAGGTCTAAAAGACCTCTTTCCAAAAAGTAACTTCTAGTCTTGTGAGACTTACCTGTCTTCCTGGTAAACAGGCATTTTTTTTAATATGTAATTTATAGCTTTAATGGAATAGAAATGGCATACAATTAAAAGAATATTCATTTTGAATTCAGGCATTTTGAGAATAAAGAATATAGACTTTTTGCCTTCACAGACTTTGATTTAAAGACAGAGGTAAACACTCTGAATGAGTGTTCAGAGAATGGGATGGTTGGATGGCATCACCAACTCTATGGACTTATGGAGTCTGAGTAAAGCTCCAGGATTTGGTGATGGACAGGGAAGCCTGGTGTGCTGCAGTCCATGGGGTTGTAAGGAGTTGGGCATGACTGAGCAACTGAACTGACTGAACTGAAATATTCTGGGGATGGGAAGAGGGGTAAATGGAAAACACCATGTCTCTGGAAACTGAGTAAATTGGTCAGTACTCAATGGACTAAGTGATACTTGAACATTAGCTGCAGGGTGCCTACCACATTGTGACACTCACATTTATTCAAAATAAAATCAAAACAAAAATGAAAAAGATTTAGAATGCAAACAATTTAAGGAAAACTTTTCCTCTTTTTCATACAAAAACTGCATAATGCTCCACTTAACATAAACATTGTATTAATGATAAAGCGCCTACAATACAAGTTGATTAGCTACAATAGCTCCTGTCTATTCAAATGCATTAGTTCTGAAGGGACATTGCTGCACCTAATTTGATTTCCCCCTGAGCAGTACATGATGTGTTATTTGATGCCCTTCAAAGGACACGATTAGCCGAGCTATAAAGTGTCTGATTTTATTAGCTTTGCTGGGTTTTATCAGTTTGTAAATGTGTTATTTTCTCCATTTATTGTGCCTATGGGATCCAGAGATAGAGTAAGCATCAAGTTAATATGTTTTGGGGAGGCAGCAATGGCCATACTTTAACACTTACGCTGTGTTGTGATGACATTGAAGGTGGAGTCGTGGAAACTGTAATGTCAGAGTCATTTATCAAGGCAATTCTTCAATGCTATAAACCTCAGCTCTGACATTGAATTCAACAGTAGGCTTTTGTTTTAAATAGAACTGAGTGTTCCTGGGCTGCTGGGCTGCACAGCTAACAATCCTCCTTAACTGAATAACAAATAGTCAATAATAAGAAAATAGGTCGGGCAGGTGGTCAGAGGAGAAAAGGAAGCAAAGGTGTTGGCCTAAGATACTGCGATTAAGATTTTTTTGATGAGAGAAAAACTAAATTCACTTTTAGGTATTTAAATAAAAAAGGAAGTGCTCCATAAGGATATAAAAACACCACCAACCCTTCGCTTTTAATTGGGATAGAAAACACAGTACACTCATTTAACTAGATTGCTTGGCAGGAAACCGTTTCGATGCCATGTATTCAAAGGGTGCCAAACCAAAGGACATAATCAGCATTGAAGTTGCTCAGAGTAGTTAACAGGTGTTTGTGGCTTCCAGTTCCTGTATTCTTTTCAGGTTGCCTCCCATTTACTTTTCTCAGTGCTTATTCAAACCATTTGCCAGTGCATCAAAGCTGGTTACTGTCCTCACTGTTCAAGCAATTAATTCATTAAGATAATGCCTACTCACACAATGTTTTTATTTTTTGCAATCCTATAATCAGTGTTTTCTTTTAGTCTGAAATCTAAAAGAAAATAAAAGGCTTCCCTCCTCCCCTTTCCCTATCAGGGAAAATGGTTCCCTTCAATTGATTATTTCTACCCATTTACTTACAGAGATATGAATACGGCTGGTAAGTGATGTGTTTTAAGTGATATGGACTAACAGATGTCAACTTAAAAAAATAGTCAAAACCTAAAAGTTGAATTATGTTTTATTCAGTAGGAATTTTGAGGACTTCAAGCCCAAGAGACAGCATCTCAAGTAACTCTGAGAAAATTGCTCCAGGAGATGAGGGGAGGAGCCAAGTTACCCAGAAGTTATTTTACAACAAAGGGCAGGTAGCTTGAACATCAAAGGATTATTATTAAAGAAAACCAGGTACCCCAAGTTAAGGAATTTAGTGCTTTTATGTGCTGGGAAGATGTAAGAATCTGGGCTCACTGGAATCATTCCTTTAATATGCATCTCAGCTATCCTGGGCCAGTATTCTGTGTTTGTTGGTTTGTTTGTTTTTCACATCCTGAGCTCCCTTGGGGCTCAGGAGGAAGTGGAATGCAGCCTGATGGCTGTTCAGTTCAGTTCAGTCACTCAGTCACATCTGACTCTTTGTGACCCCATGGACCAGCACACCAGGCCTCCCTGTCCATCACCGACTCCCAGAGTTTACTCAGACTCATGTCCATTGAGTCGGTGATGCCATCCAACCATTTCATTCTCTGTGTCCCCTTCTCCACCCACCTTCAATCTTTCCCATCATCAGGGTCTTTTCAAATGAGTCAGTTCTTCACATCAGGTGGCCAAAGTATTGGAGTTTCAGCTTCAACATCAGTCCTTCCAATGAACACCCAGGACTGATCTCTTTTAGGATGGACTGGTTGGATCTCCTTGCCAGCTTACACTGGAGGGCTGCAGTCACTGAGTCACTAATGATCCTGACATCCTTGTTTATCAATATGACAGGAAATACTTCATTTTTCACAGAGATAAAAATTGTTATTAAGCATTATTTTATAAAATTTAGGAACTTGAAAGCAACCTGGGCTGTACGCTATATGTGTTAGAAGAGAAAAGATATAAAATGTATTATATGCCAGTGTCCTCGTAAGTACATTTTCTGTATTGTGTGTAATACAGATTATTGTGTAATATTATTGTGTAATATTATCTCCTTAACTCCATACTACAACTTTATGAAACTGAAACCATTCTTATCCCAAATTCACTGATTCATGAAAACTAAGATTGAGAGGTTAAGTGATTTGCCCCCAAAATCCCATTAGTAAATAGTGGAATAGGAATAAGGCCACTGTGAGATAAGGTCTAAGACAAAGCAAATGAACTTTTTGAATGTTGTATCCAAGATACTCTGTGAATTTTTCAGTTGAAATTTCTAAATCAGAAATTATACATTCCTCATAGGTTTTCTTCCCCTGTACACACATCTCACCTTCAATTCAGTTCAGTCACTCTGTCGTGTCCGACTACTCTTTGCGACCCCATGAATTGCAGCACACCAGGCCTCCCTGTCCATCACCAACTCCCGGAGTTCACTCAGACTCACGTCCATCGAGTCAGTGATGCCATCCAGCCATCTCATCCTCTGTCGTCCCCTTGTCCTCCTGCCCCCAATCCCTCCCAGCATCAGAGTCTTTTCCAATGAGTCAACTCTTCACATGAGGTTGCCAAAGTACTGGAGTTTCAGCTTTAGCATCAGTCCTTCCAATGAACACCCAGGACTGATCTCCTTTAGAATGGACTGGTTGGATCTGCTTGCAGTCCAAGGAACTCTCAAGAGTCTTCTCCAACACCACAGTTCCAAAGCATCAATTCTTTGGCGCTCAGCTTTCTTCACAGTCCAACTCTCACATCCATACACAATCACTGGAAAAACCACAGCCTTGACTAGACGGACCTTTGTTGGCAAAGTAATGTCCCTGCTTTTGAATATGCTGTCTTATATATAATCTCTACCTTGTGGTGTCCCAAGGACTAAACAACAGGGGAAAAAAAAAAAAACAAAGAGGGCCTTGGAATCCAGGAACGGAAAAAAAAAACGGAACCTTATCGTCCTTCCCTCCCCGCATGTTGTAACTATTAATGAATTTCAGGTCCTCCTGAGCCATATAATCTGTCTCCCCTCCTACCCTATAGGGAGAAGATATTTGCCTTACGCTTTTTCCACCCAGTATAAGTGCCCCATCAAATCAGCAAATGACCTACAAGACCCCTATCTCATTCCTTGAACCCTGGGTATAAAAATGGACTAAGGACCCTGGTTCAACATTGGCTCTCCCTTGAACTGGCCCAGTATTTTCACAGTGTCTCCCACTCTAATAAACTTTATTTCCCTCTCATTCTGTCTCACGTCTGGAAATTCTTTTCCAACCCTCACACCAGCAAGATGCAAATTTTGACTTCTACTAGACAATAGGTGAAGAAGGCTGAGCGCCGAAGAATTGATGCTTTTGAACTGTGGTGTTGGAGAAGACTCTTGAGAGTCCCTTGGACTGCAAGGAGATCCAACCAGTCCATTCTAAAGGAGATCAGTCTTGGGATTTCTTTGGAAGGAATGATGCTGAAGCTGAAACTCCAGTACTTTGGCCACCTCATGCGAAGAGCTGACTCATTGGAAAAGACTCTGATGCTGGAGGGATTGGGGGCAGGAGCAAAAGGGGACGACAGAGGATGAGGTGGCTAGATGGCATCACTGAATCGATGGACGTGAGTTTGGGTGAACTCCGGGAGTTGGTGATAGACAGGAAGGCCTGGCGTGCTGCGATTCATGGGGTCGCAAAGAGTCAGACAGGACTGAGCGACTGAACTGAACTGAACTGAGACAATAGGTAGGTAAATCAGTATTCAATGTGTGTGTGTGTGTGTGTGTGTGTGTGTGTGCACGTGCACATGCTCAGTCATGTCCAACTCTTTGCAACTCTATGGACTTTAGCCCACCAGGCTACTCTGCCAATAGAATCTTTCAGGCATGAATACTGGAGTGAGTTGCCATTTCCCACTCCAAGGCATCTTCCCGACCCAGGGATCAAACCTGCATTTCTTGACTCTTGCAGCACCTGGGAAGCCACAGTACCCAGTATCACACATAGTTCAATTGAAGGAGAGGGCTGTGTGCTTATGCTAGTCCAGTATATCTTCATTCCACTAAAATGAAAGCAATTAAGCTAGAGATAATTGTTTTTCTGTTCCCTGAAGCCAGGATATAATGTCTTCCTCAGTAGATTTTCATAAACATTAATTATATGACTTATTATTTTTAATTTTATATAACATTTGGCTATGCAATAAAGTATATATATTTGAAATTTTCAAAACCGCATGAAGTTTGGATAAATTATTTGAATGTGAAAGAATACATCATTATCTACTCTTTATCCACCTTTGTCTTGGGCATGGCCTGATTTATTGTATCTTTCAAGCTCATATCCAAATATGAGCAGATTGACATTAAGTTGCAAAAAATTATTCTCTGCTATAAAATATTTTATTGTATTCTGAAGCAAAGTTATTCAGCACACATGCATGATGTATGCATGAGCACACATACATACAGACTCAATTATAATGGTTCAGTTCACTTCTTTAAAATGTTGCTTTTCATATATAACCAAAGGTAAGATGAAAATAGGAGTTACCAAGTTACATGTGGTACCACAGAGAAATGTGGGCATTTAAAACAATGCATGTGTTTTAGAAAAAAATCTACATCTCTTCCTTTTTTTCTAATTGATGCTATATTCTTAAATCCTCAAAAGATTCAAATGGTCTGGGAAAGTAGCACCCAAGGCATATACAAGATGAAATATTTTTTGGTAGACTCTTCTGTTTCTACAGACAGGTTACCCATCTATAAGACTCTAATTCTTATTTTCCTGGACTTGCATTTAATATATATTACTGAAGTCTAATAATAGTATAAATCCTAGCATTCTTATTCTAATGTGCTGTTCTATTAAAAAGGAAGAGTAACGTATGAGTACTGACTTTTCAAAGGAGGTTACTTCACTGCTGAAATAATCACAGAAAACCAAACTGTGGGTCTCTAAGATATTTTGCTTTAACAATGGAACTCGGTTCACTAATGACGAAAGTCTGGAGAAGGCAATGGCACTCCACTCCAGTACTCTTGCCTGGAAAATCCCATGGACAGAGGAGCCTGGTAGGCTGCAGTCCATGGGGTCGCTAAGAGTCGGACACGACTGAGCAACTTCACTTTCACTTTTCACTTTCATGCATTGGAGAAGGAAATGGCAACCCAATCCAGTATTCTTGCCTGGAGAATCTCAGGGACGGGGGAGCCTGGTGGGCTGTCGTCTATGGGGTTGCATAGAGTCGGATACAACTGAAGTGACTTAGCATAGCATAGCATAGCAATGACGAAAGTCACAAAACTCTCTCATTATTTACTTTTCTTTTTTTTCTTTTTTACTATTTTCTCTTTTAAAAATCAATCAACTACAATTGTATGTTCATTGTTTTCCTGTAATCATTAAGTATATATTCCCTATATTAGGGATCCTTTTAGATGTCTCACTTCTCTATTGGCTAACAAATGTGTGTTTATATGTACATGATAATTTTGGACACATGTATATATAATACATATGCATACAGTTATGCATGCAGTATATGTGTGAAATATGTAGACTGTATATATGTAAAATATGAAATTTATTATATTCTTTTATTATAAACACCATTATATATTTTATAGTTTTTATTCATAAAGCAATGATAGGGGAAAATATGCAGTGAAATAAGAAATTACAAGTGAAATAAGAAACTTCAAAGTTTTAACATATAAAAATAGTTCAAATTCCTTTAACAGGAAATAACATAAAACTTTGACTTTGCAAATAATCTTAAAGGAATTAAGTTTAAGCAGTGAGCTGATTCTCATTGCAAACAATAACTACTATTATTTTGAAATAATTTTAGACTTACAAAAAATAAAAACAAAATTAACCCTAGATTTTCTGTTACACTTAACTTTGAGGTTTGCCAAATTTTAACCTTTCCCCCATTTGTTATGATTCTATTTTCTTCCTGAAATGCTTTAAAATAGGTTTTCAGCAAACCCCATTTTATTTGCAAATACTTCAAAATGTGTCTCCTAAGATTAGCGGCATTCACTTACAGAATGATGATGTGTTACATAATGGTATTATGTAACTCAATAATATCATTACAAAAACAAGAAAATTAACATTACAGCAATACAAAGCATTTAAATGTCAACAATTATTAACTAATATCCTATAGGGCAAAAGAAAAAAGAAACAATTACCTGGCCTGAATTCAATTAAGCTTGCTACCAAGTCCAAGGTTGCTCTTCTTGCCACACGATAGGCCAATGAATTCAAAAGACAAGGTATTGAGGCAAGGAACAGAATTTAATTGAGGAGCCAAAAGACTGAGAAAATGGCAGGCTAGTGCCTCAAAATAACCACCTTATCAGTGTCTGGTGCCAGGTTCCTTTATAGACCAGAAAGAAACAATGAGGAAGAAGCAGTCAAAAGCCTGACTAGAGAGGGAGAAGCAGTGGGGAAGTAAAGTGAAAGGGTCTTCAGTCTTGCAAAACATCTCCAAGGGAATGGCCAGCCTTCGAAAGGAGCATGTGAAACTCTTCTATTCATAGGTGGGTTGGAACAAATTATCTCTGTATGAACTGGTCAACCTGGAGTAACAGGCAAATTTGACCTTGGAGTACAGAATGAAACAGGGCAAAGGCTAATAGAGTTTTGTCAAGAGAATGCACTGGTCATAGCAAACACTCTGTTCCAACAACACAAAAGAAGACTCTACACATGGACAAAATCAGATGATCAATACCAAAATCAGATTGATTATATTCTTTGCAGCCAAAGATGGAGATGCTTTATATAGTCAGCAAAAACAAGACCGGGAGCTGACTGTGGCTCAGATCATGGACTCCTTACTGCCAAATTCAGACTTAAATTGAAGAAAGTAAGGAAAACCACTAGATCATTCAGGTATGACCTAAATCAAATCCCTTACAATTATACAGTGGAAGTCACAAATATATTCAAGGGATCTGATAGACAGAGTCCTAAAGAACTATGGACAGAAGTTTGTGACATTGTTCAGGAGGCAAGGATCATGACCATCTTCAAAAAAAAAAAAAAAAAAGGCAAAATGGTTGTCTGAAGAGGCCTTACAAATAGCTGTGAAAAAAGTGAAAGGCAAAGGAGAAAAGGAAAGATATACCCATTTGAATGCAGAGTTCCAAAGAATAGCAAGGAGAGATAAGAAAGGCTTCCTCGGTGACCAATGCAAAGAAATGGAGGAAAAAGGGAATACTTCATGCAAAGATGGTCACAAAAAAGGACAGAAATGGTATGGACCAAACGGAAGCAGAAGATACTAGGAAGAGTTGGCAAGAATACACTTAAATATACAAAAGAGATCTTCATGACCCAGATAACCACGATGGTGTGACCACTCACCTAGAGCCAGACATCCTGGAATGCGAAGTCAAGTGGTCCTTAGAAAGCATCAATACAAACAAAGCTAGTGGAGGTGATGGAATTCCAGTTGAGCTATTTCAAATCCTAAATGATGATGCTGTGAAAGTGCTACACTTATTATGCCAGCAAATTTGGAAAACTCAGCAGTGGCCACAGGACTGGAAAAGGTCAGTTTTCATTGAATCCCAAAGAGAGGCACTGCCAAAGAATGTTCAAACTACTGCACAATTGAACTCATCTTACATGTTAGCAAAGTAATGCTCAAAATTCTCCAAGCCAGGCTTCAACAGTACGTGAACTGTGAACTTCCAGACGTGCAAGCTGGACTTAGAAAAGGCAGAGGAACCAGAGATCAAATTGCCAACATCCACTGGATCATCTAAAAAGTGAGAGAGTTCCAGAAAAACATCTACTCCTTCTTTATTGACTATGCCAAAGCCTTTGATCTTGTGGATTACAACAAACTGTGGAAAGTTCTTGAAGAGATGGGAATACCAGATCATGTGACCTACCTCTTAAGAAAGCTGTATGCAGGTCAGGAAGCAACAGTTAGAACTGGACATGGAACAACAGACTGGTTCCAAAGGAAAAGGAGTCTGTCAAATCTGCATATTGTCACCCTGCTTATTTAACTTATATGCAGAGTACATCATATGAAATGATGGACTGCATGAAACACAAGCTGGAATGAACATTGCCAGGAGAAATAGTAATAACCTCAGTAATGCAGATGACACCACTCTTATGGCAGACAGGTAAGAACTAAAGAGCCTCTTGATGAAAGTGAAAGAGGAGAGTGAAAAAGTTGGCTTAAAACTCAACATTCAGAAAACTAATATCATTGCATCTGGTCCCATCACTTCATGGCAAATAGATGGGAAAACAATGGAAACAATGACAGACTTTATTTTTTCGGGGGAGATTTCCAAAATCACTGCAGATGGTGACTGCAGCCATGAAATTAAAAGATGCTTGCTCCTTGGAAGAAAAGTTATGACCAATCTAGACAGCGTATTAAAAAGCAGAGACATTACTTTGCCAACAAAGGTCAGTCTAGTCAAAACTTTTGTTTTTCCAGTAGTCATGCATGGATGTGAAAGTTGGCCTATAAAGAAAGCTGAGCACTGAAAAATTGATGCTTTTGAACTGTGGTGTTGAAGAAGACTGTCGAGAGTCCTTTGGACAGCAGGGAGATCCAACCAGTCCACCCTAAAGGAAATAAGTCCTGAGCATTCATTGGAAGGGCTGATGCTGAAGCTGAGATTCCAATACTTTGGCCACCTGATGGGAAGAACTGACTCATTAGAAAAGACCCTGATGCTGGGAATGATTGAAGGCGGGAGGATAAGTGGATGACAGAAGATGAGATGGTTGGATTGCATCACTGACTCAGTGGACATGAGACTGAGTAAGCTCCAGGAGTTGGTGATGGGCAGGGAAGCCTGGCATACTGCATTCCATGGGGTCGCAAAGAATTGGACATGACTGAGGGACTAAACTGAACTGATCTAAGCTGAACAATGGCACTTTAGTTTACAGTCAAGCAGAGGGGCAGGGTCCTCCAGGCAAGCCATTGAGTTTGATTTTAATAATAAAGCAACAAAAAGCAAGCCAAAGAAACAGTTTCCAACACAGAGTCAGAATTGGCTTTCTCCTTGCAACATAATCACATTTGATACATAGTTTTCAGATCTCTTTATTCTTCTTTAAGATGGAACAGTCCTTAAGTATCCTCCATGACCTAGACATTTTAAAGAATATAGGGCCACTTTGTACAATGTCCCTCATTTTAGCTTTCTCTGATGGTTCACCTTGATTTGATACAGGTTATGGATTTCTGGCAGATAGAGGACAGAAGTGATGCTGTAGCCCCCGAGGTGCACCATATGAAGAGGCATATGACCTTGATTTGTCCCATTGCAGGTGATGTACACACTGCTCACTTCATTGAGGTGCTGTCAGCTTCTCTATTTTCTCTTTGAATTAACAAATACCTTATGGGGATATATGTTGAAAATAAGTAAATATCTTGTTTAGGATATTTTTGCTCCTTAAATGTAACATCCATTGATGAATCTTGCCTGAAGCACTGAAGCAAGTACTGTTATGGCAATTTCTGAAGAGTGATTTTTCTGATTCCATCATGCTTTCTACATTTATTATCTGAAAGTATACTTTAAGGAAGAGTTTTCCATTTATACTTATTTACTCATTAATGTATATTAAGACTAGTCATGGAACCTTATTTTATTCTATAATTTCAATTCTTTAATAACATGTATTCTCTTGTCAAAATTGTCTCCGATTTGGCCAGTGGGATTCCTTTCAAGTTGATCCTTGTGTCCTCTGTGTTAGGCCTCCATCATTTTTCAAGGACTTCCTTACTTTATACCACAAGAATATCTTTGAGGCATAGTGTGTACTCTTTCAGTTTCAGAATTTCCTGTATACATCATGCCCTCTCTTATGTCTAAGATTTTAAAGTCTCATGGATCTCTTCCTGCTTGCCTCTCTTACTCCCTATTTTTCCTTACAACACCTACTCCACACCCACTTGAATTCCACATGCATACAAGTCTTAGCTCAAAACTGCCTTTTTTGGAAAAACTCAAGCACTAACATTCCTTTATACTACGCCAAGCACTAAATAAATCATGCTGGCTGGGATAACCTCTATCTATACTCTGTCACTGCATTTGACAAATTGGCTTTTTAAAATTAAATTAGTTTTTTCCCTATTACTTTGTACTGAACTGTTAACTCATTGAGGACAAGGACTGTCTGCCTTGCTCACCAATATAATACCATCAAAAAAGAAAACCAACCCCATCAAAATATGGGTAAAAGACCTAAAGAGACACTTCTTCAAAAAAGACATACAGATGGCCAAGAGGCACATGAAAAGATGTTCAACATCACTAATTATTAGAGAACTGCAAATGAAAACTATGATGAAGTATCCTCACACCAGTCAGAGGGCTATCATCAAAAAAATCCACAAATAGTAAATACTGGAAAGAGTGTGGAGAGAAGGGAACCCTCCTACACTGTGGAAATGTAAATTGGTGCAGCTATTATAGAGAATAATATGGAGGTTCCTTAAGAAACTAAAAATATAACTACCATGTGATCTTGCAGTCCCACTCTCCTGAACATACACCTGGAGAAACAGACGGTCAGAAAGGATATATGCATCCCAGTGTCCATTGCAGTGCAGTTTATAATAGCCAAGACATGGAAGCAACCTAAATGTCCATCAACAGAAGAATAGATAATGAAGATGTGACACATATATACAATGGAATATTATATAGCCATAAAAATAATGACATAATGTCATTTGCATCATCATGGACAGACTTAGAGACTGTCATACTGAGTTAATACATCAAAAGAAATATTATATGATAAAACTCATATGTGGCATATTAAAAAATGATACATATGAACTTATTTACAAACCAGAAACAGACTCACAGACAGAGGATGAACTTACAGTTATGGGGTGGGGGAGGGGTATTTAGGGAATTTGGGATTGACATTTACACACTGCTACATTTAAAACGGTTAACCAAAAAGGACCTACTGCATAGTACAGAGAACTCTGCTTGATATTCTGTAGCAGTCTAATTGGGAAAAGAATCTGAAAAAGAATAGATACATATACCTGTACAACTGAATCACTTAGTTGTACACCTGAAACTAACACAACATTGTTAATTAACCATCCTCCAATATAAAATGAAAACTTAAAAAACAACAAAGTTCATGTCTAGGAGTTATAGACATAAAATGGATGGGCTGTGAAACTTGATTTAGGAGAATCCCAGGGACAGAGGAGTCTGGTGGGCTGCCATCTATGGGGTCGCATAGAGTCGGACACAACTGAAGCGATGCAGCAGCAGCAGCTAGTAAACCAGTTACTTGATCTATTAGTAACTTGTTAGTGTAAACCATAATTATAAAATAATGTATTTAAGTGTATTTAGATGTGCTTACTCAAGGTGTTTGAATATTAAGTGTAGCTTCTCCAATCATCTTACTAAGCAGAGGTCTAGAATGGTGGCTAATGTATAATTGCCTGTGCTCAAATCTCAGGATTATAATCCCACACAAGGATTTTTTGTTGTTTTTGCTCCTTAGTCCTTTCGACTGCAGGAAGGGTATATAATAGTGATCATCCCATAGGGTGGGACTAAATGAGTTAATGTATAACAACTACCTAGAACAAAGTCTATCTCAGTGCAAGCTTCACACAGAATTGTTTTTATTATTATGACTACTGCTACTACTGACTATTTATTACCTTCAATATTTGTATAGCCCTATAGGTCAGTTCGGAGAAGGAAGTGGCAACCCACTCCAGCATTCTTGCTTGGAAAATCCCATGGATGGAGAAGCCTGGAGAGCCATGGTCCATGGGGTTGCAGAGAGTTGGACACGATTGAAGTGACTGAGCACACACACATGCATAGCTCAGTTGGTAAAGAATCCGCCTGCCATGCAGAAGACCCTGGTTCAATTCCTTGGTCAGGAACATCCTCTGGAAAAGGATCTTCTCCAGATACTTCAGTGATACTTCTCCAGAGGATCTCCAGGAAGATCTCTGGAGAAGGATCTTCTCCAGATACTTCAATGATACTGAAGTATCATTCCAGTATTCCTGGGCTTCCTTTGTGGCTCAGCTGGTAAAAAATCCACCTACAATGAGGGAAACCTGGGTTTGATCCCTAGGTTGGGAAGATCCCCTGGAGAAGGGAAAAGCTACCCACTCCAGTATTCTGGCCTGGAGAACTCCAAGGACTATACATTCCAAAGAATCCAAAGGGTCACAAAGAGTTGGACAGGACAGAGCGACTTCCACTTTCCTTTCAAGCCTATGTAAAACTTATTAACACAAACTACATTTTAGGAAGTTAACATAAAGTGGTACATTCTATAAAGCTACTGTCCAACTCTGAACCCTGTGGCTGTTCAGCTCTGTTAGACTGGCATTATACTATGTTGTCTCTGCCTCCTCTGTACTTCAACTGCTTCCATATTTGTAGGCATCTACTGCTGGAACTAAACCCAAAGTTCTCCAATAGCAGGAATCTCATTTTAATCAGTTTTGGGTCCTGACTACATGCCACACACCTTGTGAAGTGCCTGCCACCAGGCTAGCATGTGTTGAAACCTCAGCAAACAACAGAATCACTCTCAGTTCACTTCAGTTCAGTCACTCAGTCGTGTCTGACTCTTTGCGACCCCATGAATTGCAGCACACCCGCCTCTCTGTCCTTCACCAACTCCCGGAGTTCACCCAGACTCACATCCATCGAGTCAGTGATACCATCCAGCCATCTCATCCTCTGGTGTCCCCTTCTCCTCCTGCCCCCAATCCCTCCCAGCATCAGAGTCTTTTCCAATGAGTCAACTCTTTGCATCAGGTGGCCAAAGTACTGGAGTTTCAGCTTTAGCATCATTCCTTCCAAAGAAATCCCAGGGCTGATCTCCTTCAGAATGGACTGGTTGGATCTCCTTGCAGTCCAAGGGACTCTCAAGAGTCTTCTCCAACACCACAGTTCAAAAGCATCAATTCTTAAGCACTCAGCTTTCTTCATAGTCCAACTCTCACATCCATACATGACCACTGGAAAAACCATAGCCTCAACTAGACGGACCTTTTTTGGCAAAGTAATGTCTCTGCTTTTCAACGCAGCCGAGAGGAGCTAATCCAGGTCCGAGGCCAGGGGCGGTGGCCGGGAGGAGCAATCCCATGACCAAGAAGAGGTGGCTGCACAGGCGCAGGAGGGCCTAGAGGAGCTATTCCATGTTCAAGGTCAGGAGGGGCAGCGGTGAGGAGATATCCCTCGTCCAAGGTAAGGAGCAGTGGCTGCACTTTGCTGGAGCAGCCGTGAAGAGATACCCTACGTCCAAGGTAAGAGAAACCCAAGTAAGATGGTAGGTGTTGCAAGAGGGCATCAGAGGGCAGACACACTGAAACCATAATCACAGAAAACTAGTCAATCTAATCACACTAGGACCACAGCCTTGTCTTACTCAATGAAACTAAGCCATGCCCGTGGGGCCACCCAAGACAGGCGGGCATGGTGGAGAGGGCTGACAGAATGCAGTCCCCTGGAGAAGGAAATGGCAAACCATTTCAGTATTCTTGCCTTGAGAACCCCATGAACAGAATCACTCTATGTACATTACATATTAATCAATTTTTTCTTTTTACACATCTACCCTAGTGAACTACATAACAATATGGCTGATATAAAGTGTTAATTATATGCCTAACTTAAAAATTTCAGAAAACTGGAGCTAATTTAAAAATGAAATCAGTCATAACTACAACATATCTTTTTCTATTTATTAACTAGAAGGTAGAATTGCAAATATTTGATTATTTTTTCTTGCAAAGACACAAGCTCTTTGTTGCTCCAATATAACATTCTTTTTTTTCCTCGCAATATGTTGTGTAATGAAGGAAAGTGATTTATATTTTCTTTTCCTTAATCAAACCACACAGAGTTAATGAGAGATCTTAATACCATTCCTCTCTGTTTACCTACACCTGTCCCAGTGTAACCATAATATTATAGAAATAAGGAAAAGAATGTGAACCACTTAATTCCATGAAAAATTCAGTAATGAAGACCTGTTATTATTTTTTTCCCATTCTGCTTCAACTACTTTTTGATCAGTTTGAACTCTGGTTAGGCTCTATCAACCAGTTTGACTAGTGAGGTAAGAATGCACACCTCTGAAAAGAAAACAAGATGGACTGACTTTATCAGTTTGTAGGGTGGCCAGTCTCTCATAGACACTGAAGGATTCTATAAAGAGCTCTTTGTCAATTTTTTTTTTTTTTAAACGCACAAAAGCTTGAAATGTGCCTGTAGTGATTTATTTATGTATTAGTTAAGCCTGTTTGGTAGTAATGACTCAGTTTACTTCAAAATTTGGATGAGAAAGTTTATATAATTAAGAAACTTGGAGAAATTTGGACAACGGAAAATAGAAGAACTACTTCTGCTCAGAAATATTCCTTGTTTGGTACAATCCTTTTCTCTTAAGGTTTCCTGATTTTTAAAATAAAATGTTCCTGGAGCTTATATCTTCTCATATCTTATCAAAAGTGAGTTTATTAGAAAGAGAAAGCACCAACTGATTGAGTAGGAAAGATGCTGAATATGGTAATTGGAAAATGAAGGTAAATCCATGTCAAACATGTTTTTTAGATTTAATATACTGTACAATATTTCTGTAGCAGTGAGAGACCATTTTATGATGTTCTTGAAACATGACCTCTTCCCTAAAATGACTGCCAAAAAAAGAGTTCAGAAAGGTCTACAAAGAAATATATACATAACATCCCCCAGTGGTATGTGATACTTTTAACAACACTGCATTATATTGAGGACTGTATCAAAATTAGGCCTTCAAAGCCTTGAATTACTTGGTTCATTTCCATCCATATCTCCAAACACTGACTGACTGTTTAAACTCCCAGAGATCAGACTCCTTTCCCTGTTCCCCATATCCCTCTTTATATTCCTCAATATTTGGCAGACAGTACTTCTTAAATGAATACTTAAGTTGATTAGCTATTTATGTAAGCAAGTTTGTTTTGCTTTATAATTTCCATGCATACTTACTTTCTAAAAGGAAGCTTCCTAAAGATTTATGAAAACATAAAATCTATTTTGGGGCTTCCCAAGTGGGGTTAGTGGTAAAGAATCTGCCTGCCAACACAGGAGACACAAAAGATGCGAGTTTGACCCCTGGGACAGGGGAAGATCCCCCAGAGTAGGAAATGGAAACCCACTCCAGTATTCTTGCCTGAAAAGTTGCACGGACAAAGGAAGGTGGCAGGCTACAGTCCATGGGGCTACGGAGAGTCAGATACCACTGAGTGACGGAGCATGCACAAAGTCTACTTCGGGTAAGAATTCTCAAAGTTATTTCTTCAGTCAATTTAGGGTTATAGAGTCAGGAAAACATATGTCTTCTTCTTTTTTTTATCACTAGCCATTTTTATTATCCTAAAGAAGGTATTCACTTAGTGGCGGCGGTGGTGGTGTACTTGCTAAGTGTGTCCAATTCTTGCGACCCCATGGACTGTAGCTTGCCAGGTTCCTCTGTCCATGGGATTCTCCAAGCAAGAATACTGGAGCAGGTTGCCATTTCCTTCTCCAAGGGAGAGGGTGATTTTTTTTTTAATTAATTTGGTTTCAATACAATTATTTTAAAAACTATACGCATATACATATCCAGAATAATTTTTAAATGTTCATCTATTTCCAAACATTTAAATGTTAACCAGATACCCCTATTCTGCATGGTTGCTTTTTGAAATCTTAAAAAATTAAATGAAATAATAGGAAATACTGAAAATATAATTATTTTCCCATGCACTTTCCATATTAAAATGTATATTAAAATAGTTACAAAGTTTATAAGGATTTCATTGTTTAAAATCTAAAGCATAAATCACGTTCTTTTTTTAAAGAAATGCTTATTCTTGTGTACATTATTTTTTACATAGTTACTTTGAATTTGGAAGAACTGCCTATGCAATTGCTCAGAAATTCAACGTCTTAAAGTAAAAACATGTAATGTTGCAACCATGGTGGCTAGCCTTTAATTTTTCTATTTTCTGCCTCTGTGGGTTTTAAGTTTTGGCCTAAAAGTTTCTTCAATGCATCAGCATACCTATTATTTCAATATATTATTTTTTTATGTTCTCTAACAGAAGCAGTCACTTATGCAGAAGTAATAAATTATAAGTATTCTTCCTGGCTGTTTACAAGGAATTATTGGGAACGCAACTGGGAAAATGTGTTCTTTGAGTTAAAAATAGAGACTTTCACTATAACTACTGCTATGGAAATAGGTGTTTATTTCTAATTGAGTATAACATATTATTGCTTGAAAATAAGTATATGATATCAGCTAAACATTGTGTGCCTGAATGTTTACAGATGTCTGTATGCTAAACACGATGCATAGTATTATATAAGCCAGAATAACAGTGACTGCGTAAGAAGGCAGATTTGGAGATGGAGGCTGCGTAAGTTGGAAGAAAGATGAAGAAAGCAATATAAGGAAAAAGATTATTTAAAAAAACACAAAGACTCATACAAATGCATGTTTATGACATATAAAAATAAAAAAGAGAAATGGGTAAAAAAGTAATACATAAAATAAAGCTTAAAATTAATTAAGAAACATTAAGTGCTCACAAAGAATTTTAACATTATATTGCATAAAGAACACCATATGTGGGAAATAATAACATAAGACGTGATGTTTTACATGTACTCAAACACATGAAGAAAATGGTGAGAGTTAAGACTATAAAAAATTATTACATCTATGCATATTTTAAATTAACAGAAAATAATCATTATGCCAAATGTGTATATTAGGGAAACTGAATGTGCAACTGGCAAAGTCAAAATTCTCAAAGAAGTAAATTATGAATTCAGATGAAAAATTATGGTAAACAAATAGAACTTAGTGATATTTATCAGAAAATCCTAAGATAATTAAAATGTTAATTGCAATAAATAGTTGAAAATATCAGTATTATGAAAGAAAGTAATGCATTGCTAGTCTTTACAAAGTTATTATCCTTGAAGCTCTGAAAAAAAAACTGCTAAATTTTAAAATCTATTTATTTATTTATTGGCTGCACCATGAGGCATGAAGAATCATATTTCCTTGACCAGGGACTGAACCCATGCCCCCTGCAGGAAGCAGAGTCTTAACCACCGGACAGCCAGGGAAGTCCCTATAATTTGCTGCTTTTAAACACAATGCCACAATACTTTGCTACTGAGGTTGACAGAAGTTTTAATATATTTTTCATTTATCCATAACTTTAACCAATGTTTACCAACCACATTTTATGTTCCAGAAAAATAAAACACTCTGTATCAGTACAACTAGAATGGATGAATGATGCCCATTAAGATCTTTATAATCTGAGTATTGGCATATTACAGATTATTTATAATATTTTAAGTGCTATTATATGGATTGCCATAGATATGAATGCCAAAGTAAAATGATTATTTTTAAATGGCAGAGAAAACAAAAATTACAGAATTCTTTGCACTACAATTATATACATTATGTAAGTGCAATGAAATTTCTAGTAGAAAAAAAACAAAATCTTAAACAAGGAGTGTAGAAATACTGTAATTTTGATGTAATAATGCATCAGAATCATGTTTTCAAGTGTTTATTTTGAGTAAAATTTCATTTTCAGGTACACATGTCAGGTACACATTTCATTTCAAGGTATCTGCCTAGACTCTTAATTAATACTAGTATAAAAAGAAGTTGGGGGCGGGGGGGACACAAACAGAATCTCTAAGCCAAAAACCCTCTAGTACCTAAACAGGAAACACATCACAAAATCTATTCACTAGACCTTGCTATATATATTGGCCATAGAAAAATCAAGAGTGTGAAATACTAGCATGTCTCAAGAGATTTGCATGTCAGTTAGACCACCACATTAACAGTGAATATGAACGATTCTAAATAGAAGGCAACATTGAGCAGACAGCCAAAAAATTGTAGATAAAACCCTACCATTTGAACAAGAGATCAAACAAACAAAGTCTTGATTAATACCAGCAAAAGTATAATTGGGAATTACAGAAGGCAGGCAAACCAGGGGAGGCCTCAGCACAACATCAAAAATATATTTACATACATATTCAAATATTTACTGAGCAAGTTCTCTATGAACAATACTTTGTGTGTTTCTTAAAGGAATCTAACATCTTCAGCGGAACTGGGGACAGAGATACAAATTAATCTAACTTTTCTGAAAGAGATGGGAATACCAGACCACCTGACTTGCCTCTGGAGAAACCTGTATGCAGGTCAGGAAGCAACAGTTAGAACTGGACATGGAACAACAGACTGGTTCCAAATAGGAAAAGGAGTACGTCAAGGCTGTATATTGTCACCCTGTTTATTTAACTTATATGCAGAGTACATCATGAAAAACGCTGGACTGGAAGAAACACAAGCTGGAATCAAGATTGCCGGGAGAAATATCAATAACCTCAGATATGCAGATGACACCACCCTTATGGCAGAAAGTGAAGAGGAACTCAAAAGCCTCTTGATGAAAGTGAAAGAGGAGAGTGAAAAAGTTGGCTTAAAGCTCAACATTCAGAAAACGAAGATTATAGCATCCGGTCCCACCACTTCATGGGAAATAGATGGGGAAACAGTGGAAACAGTGTCAGACTTTATTTTG
>NW_011494753.1:12667468-12696014 GCF_000754665.1 Bison bison bison | reverse complement strand
CACTGGAAAAGACTCCGATGCTGGGAGGGATTGGGGGCAGGAGGAGAAGGGGACGACAGAGGATGAGATGGCTGGATGGCATCACTGACTTGATGGACATGAGTCTGAATGAACTCCGGGAGCTGGTGATGGACAGCGAGGCCTGGCGTGCTGCGGTTCATGGGGTCGCAAAGAGTCGGACACGACTGAGTGACTGATCTGATCTGATCTGAAGGTTGATTTTCTATTCTTCTTTCAGTAGTGGAGTTACTTATACTATGCACTCAAAGAATTTGTAGATATTTTTACTATGTAATTCGCCCATACTTTTCTCTGCACCTAAATTTGTAATACCTTTACTATGCAATTTACCATGTGACTTTTTCTTCTACATTGTAATATTCTAAAGGGTATATTGTATCACATATGTTTAGCTATAATAAACTTTTACGGAATGCATAAAACAATGACCTAGTAGTTCAGTATCTAATAATAGTAAATTTTACGAAAACCACATGCCCTTATTTGGGCAGGGAGGGAGCCAGCATTTTTGGATAAGTACTAGAATACACCAACAAGCTTATTGACATGATGCATGGATATTGTTCATGACAAACAGATGGGTAAATAGTGAAAGATTTTACTTTTGAGGGCTCCAAAATCACTGCAGACAGTGACATCAGCCATGAAATGAAAAGACACTTGCTCCTTGGAAGAAAAGCTATAGCAAACCTAGGCAGTGCATTAAAAAGCAGAGACATCACTTTGCTGACAAAGGTTTGTAAAGTCAAAGCTATGGTTTTTCCAGTAGTCATGTATGGATGTATGGATGTGAGAGTTGGACCATAAAGAAGGCTGAGAGCTGAAGAATTGATGCTTTTGAACTGTGGCACTGGAGAAGACTCCTCAGAGTCCCTTGGACAGAAAGAAGATTAAACCAGTCAATCCTAAAAGAAATCTACCCTGAATATTTATTGGAAGGACTGATGCTGAAGTTTCAATATTTTGACCACCTGAAGCGAAAAGCTACTCACTGGAAAAGATCCTGATGCTGGGAAAGACTGAGGGCAGGAGGAGAAGAGGGCAACAGAGGATAAGATAGTTGAATGGCATCACTGACTCAATGGACCTGAGTTTGAGCAAACTCTAGGAGATAATGAAGTATAGGGAAGCTGGCATGATGCAGTCCATGGGGTTGCAAAGAGTTAAAAAAGACTTAGTAACCTAACAACAACTGAACAACCAATTAGAAAGAAACCCAAACACCTTATAACCACTAAGAAGACTTCTCAAAATATGTCTCCGATCCCTTTAATTTCATCTCCTGCTAAGATTTCTTCCCTCATTTTGTTCTGAACAAAGAGGTTCTTCTGGACAGAGAGGTTTTTCCTACTCCTTATTGAGATAGTGAAAGTGAAGTCGCTAAGTCGTGTCCGACTCTTTGCAACCCCATGGACTGTAGCCTACCAGGCTCCTCCCTTCATGGGATTCTCCAGGCAACAGTACTGGAGTGGGTTGCCATTTCCTTCTCCAGGGGATCTTCCTGACCCAGGGATCTAACCCAGGTCTCCCACATTGCAGGCAGACGCTTTAACCTCTGAGCCACCAGGTCATCTTTATTTCACCCGCATCACTAAGTGTTCCATTTGCCTGGAAGGCTCAGCCCAGATACTCAGATGACCAGACCTATCTCATTAATCAGTTCTCAGTTCAAATTTTCCCACTCCAGTGTTCTTGCCTGGAGAATCCCACAGACTGGGGAGCCTGGTGGGCTGCCATCTATGGAGTCACACAGAGTCAGAAACAACTGAAGCGACTTAGCAGCAGCAGCAGCAGCAGTTCAAATGTCATCTCCTCAAAGAAACCTGACCTAAACTCTATTAAAGCAAACTCTCCTTTCTCCCTCTTTCTATCCAGTCACCCTCTCTGACATCTTTCATGTACTCATCACCCTCTAAAACACTCTTATTTATGATCTGCCTATATACTTATTAACTCTGTCTTCTGAGAAGACAGGGAGCTTGTTTTGGTTGGTGTTGTTTCCAGATGTATCTGCAATATGCTTAACAGTACCTAGCATATAACAGATGGTAAAAAACAAATTGCTGAATAAGTGAATAACATAGTGAATAGTCATATCTGCTTCTTTATATCCATGTATCCTCACAAGGTACACTATTCATTTGAACTTTGTAAATTAGTATTCATTCCCTTTGCAAGCTTCTAATTGCAATGCATACCCAGGAAATCAATGAGCTGATAGCTTGGACATAAAAATTAATGCCTTACCACAACCAAACTATAGATCCTAAGGTCCCAGAGTAATATAAATTAAAACAGACTGTTTTTAGCTGACGGAGTGTTAAAAAAGTTGAATGACCAATGATTTAAAAAATATGATGGGAATGAGAATATATCCAGATGTAATACTCACTCGGATAAGTTTTTTAAAGACTCCCATGATACCTGCCAGTTTCAAAAATAGGAAACAGGAGGAAAAATTGCAGGATAAACAAGGTATATTACTAATACTTCATCCTTTGTGAGATACCTTACCATCATCTCTTTGTGGATTTTATGACTTTCGATTTCCAACAATATTATGGAAGAATGTGGGGTTTCAGTTGACACTTGTGGTCTCGCCCTATGTCCAGTGGTATATATGTATATACTTGAATATATACGATATATATCCTATCCTCACCCTCTGTTGCATATATGTGTGCCTTCACACACAGGAAAAGGGAAATATAAGGATATAAGCACCACACGGCTCTTTTTTACAGATCAGGGACTGTTGCCTGAAGAGCTTGATGCAAAGCAGATCCTAACCCTGGTGCAACTGTGTATTGACTCATTGTACTTCCTCAATTTACTGAAGATATTTTTTACCAAGTATATGAGAAACTGTACCGGAATATTTGTATGCACTGATTCAACTAATGTCCGTAAAAGCACTGTAAAAGAAAGAGTACAATCACTATTCAACAAAGGAGTAAACAGTGCTGGGAAAGATTACATATCTTGCTCACTGTCATAGCTATTATGTGGAGGAGCTAGGATCTCTCTATTTCCAAGATGATGCTCTATCCAGAGTAGGAGGTGTTTATCTGAATAATGTTCAGTACTAAATCACGAGTAATTTGCACCTACTAGTTTATTATTTCTCTTACTTTCTTATCGTGGGACAAACATCTTTTTTTTTTTTTGCTGTTAGATATTTCTATATGACCAATTTGCTGTTGTTCAGTTGGTCAATTGTGTCTTTGACCATCTCCCAGAGTTTGCTCAAACACATTCCCATGGAGTTAGTGATGCTATCCAACCAGCTTATCCTGTGTCGCCCCCTTCTCCTCCTGCCTTCAGTCTTTCCCAGTGTCAGGGTGTTTTCCAATGAAATGTTGCAAATATCATTTTAGAAGTAAACAATTTAGTTTCCAATTCTTAGCAATCATGTTCCCATATTGCATGCCATTCTGACAAAAGATGTCACATATTCTCAATAGTGCACCCACAGAATAGCAAAGCCTCCACCAAAGTAGGTATAAAATAGCATATACTAGTTTATATTCAACAATATCACTATACAGTTTGAGTAACATTTTTTTCTAGCTGATCTTTTTTTTTTTTTTTTTAATATGTCCTTACTTTTTGACCCTACAAGAAATTCCAGGCTTGTCTAGAATTTTCTCTGCTCTAGATATCAATCACTAGAATCAACCATTTTTCCAAAGGAACTTGTTCCTTTCATTTAAGAATGGTGTTTAGAAATTAAGATGTAGGGAATAAGTGTGCCTTTATTACTATAGTGTCATTGTTTCAAGTCTCTCCTAATGAACAGAGCTATTAAACATGTGAATGTTTAATAACTAGTGCATATATTTTGTATATCTCCATTTTTCTACACTTTTCATAGTGTGTAATTAAAAATTATTGTTTCTTACAGATGGTGGCTCAGACAGCAAAGAATCTGCTTGCAGTGCAGGAGACCTGGGTTTGATCCCTGGTTCAGGAAGCTCCCTGGGGAGGGTAATGGCTACCCATTCCAGTATACTTGCCTGGAGAATTCCACAGACGGAGAAGCCTGGTGGGCTACAGTCCATGACATCACAAACAGTTGGACATGATTGAGTGACTAAATCACGTTATTTCTTACAGGTAGCTCAAATTCAGAAAACTTTGACTGAGATATGTAAATCCACTCCATTGTCAATCTGATCATTAAAAATCATGTCCATCATAATTATTATCTATTCATTTATATTTATTTTTGCAGAAATACAAAAAAAAATGTTTTCTAACAGAGAGGATAAAAATAAGTAAGGTATGAGTTCTGCCCTCGAAGTTTATACAATTTAATGAGAGATAAGCAGATTTTGATAGAGCCATCAAAGCCAAATCTTTTGGAGTAAAGAATTATATAGGTGAGTAAATAATACTTGACCATTTATCATTACATGATAGCAATTATACAGACCAAGAATATTACTTAACAAACAGCTGGAAATGGAGTCTAGAATAATAATACCATTCAATGGCACCCCACTCCAGTACTCTTGCCTGAAAAATCCCATGGACGGAGGAGCCTGGTAGGCTGCAGTCTATGGGGTCGCTAAGAGTCGGACAGGACTGAGCGACTTCACTTTCACTTTTCACTTTCACGCACTGGAAAAGGAAATGGCAACCCACTCCAGTGTTCTTGCCTGGAGAATGCTAAGGATGGGGGAGCCTGGTGGGCTGCCGTCCATGGGGTCGCACAGAGTCAGACATGGCTGAAGTGACTTAGCAGCAGCAGCAGCAATGAGTACCTAGTATATGCTGTGCACTTTGCTAAGTTCTTTATGCATATTATTTCGTTTAATGTTCATAACCAACTTATTAGTTAGTGTCTGAGCCCATTAGAACTGCCAGAACTAAATATCACTGACTGTGCATTTTATAAACAACAGAAATTTATTGCTCACAGTTCTGGAGTCTTAAAAGTCCCAGGATCAAGTCAGCAGCATGTCTGCCTCTAGTGAGAGTCCCCTTCCTGGCTTCCTGCCTTCTCACTGTGCCCTCACATGGTAGAAGCAACAAGAGATCCCACTGGAGCCTGTTTTTAAGGCACGGAATCCACCCATGAAGGTTCCACCATCATGACTTACGCACTTCTCACCTAAAGGCCCCACCTCCTAATACCATCATCTTTGGGAATTGTGATTTCAACACATGAATTTTGAGGAAGACACAAAAATTCAAATATAGCAGCTAGAGACCACTGTCATCTCCTTCTTACAAATAGGAAAGCTGAGATGCAGAGAAATTAAGTAAAACACCAAAAGTCAAACAGCTATTAAGAGGCTGATAAGAGATTTGAACAAGGGAAGTCTAACAGGGTTTCAGCTCAACAATGGTAGTTCAGGGAATAGACTGGGCACTGACTGAGACATAGTTAAAAAACATAGCACAGATGAGATAATTGGTGATTGGGATATATCCATGGTAATTCCATAACAAATAGACTTCAGATACTGACAATTCAGTATCAACTTTTAAAGCTCATTCTACAAGGAACTGATGCCTCTCTTGGGAAAGAAGGAAGAAAACCATAAAAGCTTATTTTTCTTTTCTTTGGTTATTGTATAAGTTTATCAGGAAATGACAAGGACCTTTTAAGTCTGGGCCAATCATAAGGTAAGTGGATTCCTCTAATTCTCTATAGTTGTCATTTTATATGCTATTAATTGAGATCTAGGTTGAGATCCTTATTAAATATGTCAGGAATTGTTAACAATACATGGCAGTCACAAACAAGTATCACGCACTGAAGTGCTGCATATAATCTGAAACACTTTTGCTATGGCTGCTACTTTGATTTTAAGGAAGAAGAGCATTTGGATGATATTACACATAATGGTTCTTAAGTGATTAATTCATCCCACAGAGTAGTTAGACTTAACTTTAATGCTTTGTAAAATGTGAGCTATACCATGAAGCACCTTAAAATATGAGGTTTAGTGGATTTACTGAAACTATGGTATATTACAATTTTAACAGTATTAAATACAAAATCCTTACTAAATATCATTTGTTTTGCTCAGTTAATTACAAAGTGAATTTTTGTATCAGCGTATATTTGAAAATAATGTTATTCTAAGTGTTCTTAGTTTAAAGAGGAAATAATTATAAAATCATATTGCTATTTTTTAAATGCATATGAAACCCTGTTTAAAGGTACATGTAAACACGGGCATATTTATGGTGATTAAATAAATCCTTGTCCATATACTTACATATTATATAAGAGCTCACTCATTATTTCTTAGCAAATATTTGTATCTTTCATATGAGAAGGGAAATTCATATGGGTTATCTCCATATGTAAAATAAAACAGGATGAGAATACGAAAACAACGGCTAGGCAAAAAGTAAACAAGAAAAATAAAAAAAATCAAAAGATAGTAATTCACAACTCATTATGATTAATAGTACTACCATATCCTCAACTGTAGTCTTTCGTAAAATATTAAATGGATTTAGATGTACTTGATAATTATTTATCTTTCCTATACTTTTATAACTGAAACTAAAAATTTTCTTGAACTAATTGTCTCCTATTATAAGTTAGTCTTTAGATTGTAAATCTAAAGCATATATTTAATGTCATTTACTTTGCATTGTCATAACGCAATACAACCCCTTTTTTCTTAAATGAAAAAGTTTAATTTATGAACACTGAATCATAATTTTGAATCTAGTTAAAATGCTGCTTATCCTAAAATTTATTCTTCTATTGCTTTAATATTTATATTTAATGGTTTATCAGCAATTCTTAAATTAGACAGTGGCAATACAAACAGTAAATAAAATACAGTTTGAATAGGTTATGGTTTTTATAATGAAAAGAAAATAAGTAATGTTTACTATATACTATTTTTCATTATTGGGATTGCAAAGGAGATTCAAAGAAAGCAGGGCATCCTATTTAAATCCCAGTTAGAATAAGCAGCAGGTACTTAAGTTTAAACAGAAAGCAAATCAGAAACCTAATACAAGTGAACTGGGTTAGTAAAATGGTAAAAACTACAAGTATCAAGATCCTATACCAATGCAGCTGCTCAAAATATGTAAAACAATTTGTAATTATTTTGTTCCAATCTGAGACAAATTTATAAAAGAGGAAGAACACTATAAGTTTCTCTTTGGCATCTGCCTTTGCAGAGAAAACATCAATGAGCAAAAAAAAAAAAAAAAGTCAGTGTATATAATTTCATCCATTACATATATATACACACATATATATATATGTGTGTATATATATGTAATTGATGTGTATATATATCAGAATTTCATGCTAAGATGTTAAAACTGACTTGAGCAAAGTATCAAAACATAGCTCCATACATGATTTTGTGAAGTACTGATAATCAATCCGATTTCCCAGCAGGCATTCCTTAATTTGGCAGTCCTCTACCTACATTGTAAAAACATAAAGTCTTTTACAGGATCTGGGCCTTTAAAAGCATCTTGTGTTTTCCACTGGCATCCATTAAATAGTAACAGGTCCCAGACTCTTCACAGATCCTGAAACCTCTCATCCATCTAAGAGAATCTTGACATTATTGGCATAATTGCCACTCTCCCCATGCCTTCCCTCCCATGGAAAGAAGCTGAAAGAGGACATGATTCAAGTAGCGTGATAAACATCTGAGAAGTTTGTCCATTATCAAACATAATTTTGCAGTTTTACTTATAGCAGTTTGGATCCATTCAAAAAGCAAATAAACCCCTGCTGAGCAATTACCGACGGCCTACAAGAGTACCAGGCACTGTTTTACGGTGCTGGGAGCACACAGAATAAAATTCCTTGAAAATTTACAGTCAATATAAATATTGGTTTTGTTAAAAAAAAAAAAAATGCAACTCAACTGATTCAATTTTCACCAAGCTGAAACTTGAAAAATAAAGCAGTTTGGTACCTTGAATCTACAAAGCAGAATATTCTTTGGTGTTAAGGCAGCTCTGCACTGTGTATTGAAAGCAGTGTATTGTATGAAACTACAGTTCATTCTTCATGTTTGGTATTCTTTAGTTTCCTGCCTAATATATGGAACCATGAAGGCCTCATTAATACTGGATTCTTCAATTTAAATGTTTAAAAATGAAATAGACTTTGGCCTTGTATAACTTCCCTTAGAGATAACATATTTAAGTTACAGACCTCACTCATGATATCATCCAAAGCTGCCAAAGAGACCTAGATTATTAATGTTCTAGCAAATGTAGAGGTTTAGAAGATAGAAATATAGCCACCAACATTAGGTCGGCAATGTGCAAATAAATACTGGGGAAACAATGTCTACCCTCTAACTCTTGTTTATTAGTAAAAGGAAAAGCAATCTTCCTTTTACAGAAGCAGGGAGAATATTGTTTTTGTATATTCTTATTACACATCTCTTCCACCTGTTATATTTCACTAGCTCTTCTCAGTGTGGCTATTCTAATGTTTTACCTGGCGTGACTTTTTCCTATTTACCCCAGGACCAAAATTCCAGCCCTAATCCAATCATTGGTCTTGTCAAAGTATGCCTTTTCATTGCAACCAATCACTCATTCAAATTTAACAATAAATATTAAAAAACAACACATGGTGGGCGCTATCTTAGGTGCCAGGGACACAGCTAAGAACAAGGGTCCTGTTTATGAGGAGTTTACATTCTACTGGGTGCTGTGGGTGTTCTTTGGAAGGAATGATGCTAAAGCTGAAACTCCAGTACTTTGGCCACCCACACAGCATGGCTTAGTTTCATTGAGTTAGACAAGGCTGTGGTCCATGTGATTCTCTTTGGAACATGCTAAATTTGAGATAAGTAACATACACGACCTACTATATAGCTGGATATATGCATCTGTAATTCCAGAAAGAAATTAGAGCCAAAGACATAGATTTGTGAAGCTCTCTGTTACTTTTGCTCTCTCTTTACTCTTTCTTAGTCCCCACCCCACCCCAATCTGGAGATGCATCACTATGCCAATTTCTACTTTTAGCTTTGAAGCAGATCAATCTTTTCAACAATCATATTCTCTTCTTCGCCAATACTGTCTTAATCACAATAGTTTTGTAATTAGTTTTGGTATCTGACAGTGTAGGTCCTCCAGTTTTTGCCCTTTTCAAATCCACCTTTGCTGTTTTGCTCCTTTGGAATTCCATACCAATATTATAATTAGCTTGTCAGTCTCTACAAATTCACTGTACAGGTTTTGCGCAGGGTTTGTTATTAATTCCTAGATACTGATATATTTTATATCATCTTAAATGATACAGTTTATCAATGAATACATTAAAAGAAATTATTTTTTTTAAACTAAAACTTTAGCTGTTAAATACATTACTAGAAAATGTTTAAATAAAGCTTATTAAAAATAAGCAAAAAAAAAAAAACCAACAACAACAACAAAGACCCTAAAGCATGTAGCAAAGGTACTCAGTGACATTATTTTAATATGTTTTCCCTCTTCTTTCATTGAGCAGAACACACTTTGGGCTTAATTTGTGTGGTGTCAGGAGCTGCATATTCTTTTACTTCAACTGAGAACTTGTAAAAATGCAGCCTCATTACAGATAATTTGCAAAAGCCAAGAAAGTTGATAACAATTCTTATAATATCATCAATCATAGACAGTAACATTTAACTGTATTTCTAAGGTTTTTTTTTTTTCTACTTATCTCTTATTTTCCTTCTGATGAATTCTTATGTATTTCTATCATTACTAAAGTAAAATATTTTCAAATTAATGTGTGAACATTCTAATTTTCCTATTATACTTGGGAATAAATACTTGAAAAAAATCAGTCTAGGAACTATACAACTGGCTTACTAGGAAATGAAATAAAAATACAAATGCCTCTCAACTTTATAGACTTCCCTGCATTATCTGATTTCAACTCACAGTTGCAATGTGTATGTATGACTCTATCCAAAACATCCTAAAACCCTCTTATTTCTCAATATCCTTTTCATTATCCATGACTATGTGAAGGTATCCATTTTCATGAGAAGTAGGTATAGCATATTACCTAGAGAATAGACAAAATAAACATTAAACTTTTTGAAAGTCAGCAAGCATTAAATCAGAAACCAATCAAAACTCAGAACCTAGAAGTATGTAAAATTAGTTGGTTAATTGGAAAGACTGTTCTGCAGGGAAAAGAGAAGTTTGGCAGTGCCATTTCAAACTTTTACCTTCATCCAACCACCATGCCGCTAGCTGGTTGCCTTGATGACTGTCATTTGGTTTTGATCTTGACCCAGTTAGTGTACAGAGTAGATCAAATTCAGGCCACATTCCATTTGGAATTTGTTGGATCAGTTTATTCAATGTGGAGATTCAATGGTAAAGACTTGGCAATAACATTGACATAATATGAGAAGCTTTACATCTTTGACTGGATTTCAGCCATCCCAGCAACACCCTCCACCACTGTTCTGTAAATTTTGGATGCAGCTATCTCATAGAAGGCTATCTGAGATTATGAAGAGACAACTGTTTGGCTCATTATAAAGTCAGATGTGTTCTTTGGCATTTGAGTGGACAGCAGAGACTTTGACATTAACACATGGCTCATTAGGAATGAATTTGAGCTTGGCCTTTTGCTGCACTTAAAACGAAATACCTAATATAGAGAAGCAACTCCTTGAAAACGCCGATACAATCTCTTAAACATACATAGCTGTAATTTAAAACAAAGGCACCATTCCTCTAGGCATTTGCCATTAAGAGCACAGTGCGTGTCTTAAAACTGTGAGGCAAACAACGAACAGACGGGATCATGTTCCTTTTATCTTTCTTGTTCCTAGTGACAAATACACAGACTTTTCCTGTTCTTCCTAACTGTTTGTCATGTTCTAGAACAGGCTGTCTTGTAGTTTCATGACAGGGTCATGTTTACAGCATTACATAGTAGTTAGTGGTCAGTTACCACTTTTATGATAAATTTGATTTTGCAACTCAGCTGATTCAATTTGCACCCAGCTGAAACTTGAAACATAAAGCAGTTTACTACCTTGAATCTACAAAGCAGAATACTCTTTGATGTTAAGGCAGCTTAGCACCATGCATTGAAACCAGTATGTACACTATTAGCTCAAAGTGTTGTTTTTAACTTACAGTGTTTATCAGCTTTGCATTTCGACTAACCTTCATCATTCTCCTTGCTTCAAGTACTTTCAACAATAAAGTGCAAAGTGTTTCATTCTAAAATAATTTAAATATTATTTTCATTTAATTTTCAAAAAGTCTATATTAGAATCTGTTTTGCTTCTCTGAGCATGTAAAATTGTAAAGAAATAAATGCTACTTTCATAATTTATGTATAACAAAATATACACCCAGTCAATTGAGAGAAGTGTGTCTGCCAGTCCTGTCAGTTATGATGAAAATTACAAATCCCTTATACTTTGAGATATGTTTGCAGAAGCAAATACAACGCTCAGGAAAAGAGCACATCTATCAAACATCTCATGGACAACATGACATGACTAAAAGCTTCAGAACTTGAGTAATGCTGAAAAGCACAAAATGGGTTCACATATTTTTAAACCTTCAAGATTTTAAATGATAAAAAGCCAGTACAAAGAGTCCATAAAAAAAAACAAACAAAAGAACTGATCAAGCAAACTTCTCTAAGCAAACAAGTTTAGTTTGAGACTGAACCAGCATCCACAACATGCTCTTCTGCTACCTACTTATGGTAGTTCCTGAACTAAGGCATATTTCATGCTGCCAATGGTGGAATATCCTGCTAGATAACAATATGGCAAAATTTCCTAAAGGGTCTCTGTCTTGTGTTTAACTGAAATATATCCTAACCAGAATGAATCTATATTCTGTTCTGTTTACTTATGTCTTCATGGTTCTCATAAGAAGCACTTAAACAGATGTTTTTAATTGATTTTAAATCATTTTATCTTTGTATAAGCTATCTAAAAGAAAAACATGCATGGGTGAACCCAAATAAATAAGATCTGAGAAAAGACAATAACTACATAATTAATAGCATTGACTAGGAATCAGAATAAGTAATTCCTAGCTATAACCAACAATAAACTATTTAAGTTATGCCTCATTTTTTAAATCTGTAAAATAGAAAGAACGACACTTGCCTTTACAAATTCCAAACCTGTGAAGAACAGAATAGAAAACCTATGATAACACTTTACAAAAATAACAGACCTATAGGACTTGGGGAAATGACATGCAATAAGAAGCCTCAACTTTGAAAATAAAATCTTGAGAGGTTTTATGTTGTTGCTATTTAGCCACTCAATTGTGTGTGACTCGTTGAGACTCCAAAGCCAGGCTCCCCTGTCCTTCACTATCTCCTGGAGTTTAGTCAGATTCATGTCCGTTAAGTCAGTGACGCGATCTAACCATCTCATCCTCTGCTGCCCTCTTCTCCTTTTGTCCTCAATCTTTCCCAGCATCAGGGTCTTTTCTAATGAGCTGGCTCTTTGTATCAGGTGGCTAAAGTACTGGAGCTTCAGCTTCAGCATCAGTCCTACAATGAATATCCAAGGCTGATTTCCTTTAGGATTGACTGGTTTGATCTCCTTCCCATCCAAAGGACTCTCAAGAGACTTCTCCAGCACCACAATTCATAAGTATCAATTCTTCAGCACTTACTCTCACTCCCAACACTCACGTCCTTACATGACTACAGGAAAAACCATAGCTTTGACTATAGTAACTTTGTCAGCAGTGATATCTATGCTTCTTAATATGTGGTCTAGATTTGTCATAATTTTCCTTCCAAGGAGCAAGCATCTTCTAATTTCATGGCTGCAATCACTATCAGCAGTGATTTTGGAGCCCAAGAAAAGAAAATCTGTCACTACTCCCAATGTTTCCCCTTCTATTTGCATGAAATGATGGGACCAAATGCCATGATCTTAGTTTTTTGAATGCTATTTTTTTTTTAATTTTTAAACTTTACATAATTGTATTTAAGCCTGCTTTTTCACTCTCCTCTTTCACTCTCATCAAGAGGCTCCGTAGTTCCTCTTTACTTTCTGCCATTAGAGTGGTATCATCTGCATATCTGATGTTGTTGATATTTTTCTTGATTCCAGCTTGTGAGTCATCCAGCCCAGCATTTTTCATATTATTCTGAATATAAGTTAAATAAGCAGTGTGACATTATTTCCAAACTGTCTAAATTTCCAATAAAAAGTGCACCTTTTACAAATATGAATTTAGATTTCAGGAGTAAGGAATGATATGTTGATTAAGTCAGTAAAATTTCTCCATGTTTATTAAAGGATCATCATCACTCAGTAACTCCGTGAAGTCTATGCCATATTTCTTTTCTGAGCTGAAGATCAAAGTGCTCCTGACCACAGATAAGTGCTCGGGTACAAAAGAATTTGGAATTACCTGAAGAACTATTCATTCTGTGTGATTTCTGGGTCCTTCTGACCAACTTAAATCACATTTTATTGAATGAATAAATCTTTTTACAAAGGAAGCATTCTTATTTAAGCCTGTTTTGTATAGACAATGTGTCTAAGTTGCTTGTTCTGCATAAAGTGTACAGAGAGAATCAACAGTTTGGAAATGTGCCTGGCCCAGGTATTTTAAATCACTTCACTTGGGTTTGGAGAACATAGCATAATGCAGTCAACAGCAAATATGAGAATGGGAGAGAAAGAGAAAGTAGAATTGAAGATGGGTCTTATAACTGTGACCAGTAAACCAAGTAAAAGATTATGTACTATCATAGATAAATTTAAGGATATTTGTACTAAAAATATAATATTCTGCTGTGTACTTAGTCGCTTAGTCGTGTCTTGACTCTTTGTAATTCCATGACTATAGCCCGTCAGGCTCTTCTTCCACATGGATTCTCCAGGCCAGAGCATTGCAGTGTGTTGCCATGCCCTTCTCCAGGGGATCTTCCCAACCCAGGGATCAAACCCAGGTCTCCTGAATTGCAGGCAGCTTCTTTACAGTGTGACCCACCAGGGAAGCCCAATAATACTGGAGTAGGTAGCCTATCCCTTCTCCAGGGGATCTTCCTGACCCAGGAATGGAACCAAGTCTCCTGCACTGCAGGTGGATTCTTTACCAGCTGAACTACCAGAGAAGCCCAATATGCTGCTGCTACCTGGCAAATACTCATTCAGTCCTCAGCATGTAAGTGGAAGGAACACAAAGTAAAATGTCTTATTTGTAATAATTCCAGAGTTAAAGGAAATATGAATTTGAGGAATGATGCTTAGAAACTGCTATTCTGAACCTTCCCTCGAGGTCTAGTAGCTAAGACTCCATGCTTCCAATGTAAAAGGAACCAGGGTTCAGTCCCTAGTCGGGGAACTAAGATTCTGCATGCTGGATGGTGTGTCCAAAAACATAAAGAAAATAAAGTAAAATTAGGAACACCTAAAAATATTTTAAAAACTGCTATTCTGTCAAGTACAGCAGATAATAGCATTCAATTCAAAATGTCTTTTGTTAATGATTTTAGAGACCCTGCCACACACATGCACACATACTTTTGTCCATCAAAAATTTTCCAATTAACACCCACTTAAAAATTAAACTGTATTTTAATTTTTATGTGAATGTTATTTTATACTCTGTATTTTATGTATAAACAAGGCAAATGTTACCTGTACAGCAGTAAGAAAAATGAGGTCCTCAACTAAAACACTTCCTGAAAAAGACTGTTCAAATTTTGTATAATATTACTGGTGAACTCACTACTGTATCTACCTACTTTAAAACAGCTCCACATTCACCTCACTCCTTACTGAGCCCTCTTCCTGATCTTCAGCTCCAAAAATGCACATAATCATCTTCTAATAAGCTTTAGAAAAAAGAATCTTGTTTATCCCAGAGTTCCCCAAGGTATGCATGTAAGGTAAGCAACTCCACAAATGATCTGGGATTATGTGTACATGTGAATCTTGGGAACAGTAAGGTTTTTCAACATCATTATTACTAGTGTTTATTGTCCCAAAATTTACACTATACACATCCTCTTACTTATCACCAGTTCCATACATCAATAATCCAAAGTCTGAATTACGAGAACAAGGAAGGAGAATTGAAAAATAATACTTCAGAATTATGCCACATGAATGACCACTTCTAGAAGTGAAAGGGTGGAGACGATTCTCAGCACACAGGACATTTTTGGTTTTAAGCTCTATGGCCTGATTTCTACTTGATTACCATAATTTCCATTTGTGAAGATGTTAGAGGTATACAGCAGAAGAACTTGTGCTCAGTTTTATACTTTCACATACATTTACCACATTATTTTTTTTTACTTGTTTTTGACAGTACTTCCTGTATTTTGGAATTAATTTTGAGGAGAATCTATATCACTATCATTTCTCTAATAAGGGACACTTCAAATAGACATTGGTTACTGGTAAAACTGTAAGCACTGACCTCTGCACATTCTGAAGGAAAAGGCTTTCATCCATTGCCAGAAAAGGCCTCTCAGGGATATTCCTACTTGTATTTGGCTGGATTTCTGAGCCTGAGAATCTTCATGTACCACAGAGAAGGTTACTCCTTCTGGTATAATCAACCTATCAAACAGTCATTTATCCTGAACAATACTGTGCTGCTGCCTACATTTAGTCTCATAGTGAGAATAAAGTCATTTCTCATGAAATCTCTTAATAGATACCTCTACAACTCATTATTCTTTATTGTAAATAAGGTGCTAGGCAGTAATAAAACATGATAAAATGGAAAATGCAGTAATGTTTTTGTTAAATCTCAAGTTGGTGGTTTACCTTAAAGCATATTTTTCAGAAAATATTTCTTACATTTAAACAGATAGGACTCAAAACCATCTTATTCAATAATGCTAGTTTCATGGGTATGTGAAATAACTGACAAAGAAAGGAGTAAGACAGGAAACGGGGCATTTAAGCATCAAGTATGCTGACTGCAATGACAATACACTACCATAAGGAGAGCTGAAGAGAAAGAATCGTGTCCTGACAAAATAAGTTCCATTTAGTTAGGGATCAAACCTGATATCTGGAGCTCCCAGGTGTCTCAGTGGTAAAAGAATTCGCCCACCAATGCAGGAAACACGGGAAACATGGGTTCGATCCCTGGGTTGGGAAGAGACCCTGGAGAAGGAAACTGCAGCCCACTCCAGTATTCTCACCCAGGAAATCCCATGGACAGAGGAACCTGGTGGCCTACAGTCCATGGGGTCACAAAGAGTTAGACACGACTGAGCACGCACACAGCTAAATCTGACATTTGAACACAGCACTTGAAAAACCTATCCACAAGAGGAAAATCAAGTGTAAATAAAGACTGTTTTATCATTTGAATATGGAGAAGGTGATGGCACCCCACTTCAGTACTCTTGCCTGGAGAATCCCATGGATGGAGGAGCCTGGTGGGCTGCAGTCCATGGGGTCACTAAGAGTCAGACGCGACTGAGCAACTTCACTTTCACTTTTCACTTTCATGCATTGGAGAAGGAAATGGCAACCCACTTCAGTGTTCTTGCCTGGAGAATCCCAGGGACAGGGGAGCCTGGTGGACTGCCATCTATGGGGTCTCACAGAGTTGGACACGACTGAAGCGACTCAGCAGCAGCAGCAGCAGCATTTGAATATAAATACAGATTTGGATCAATTTCAATGTCTTTATTTCAGAATTTTGTTTGTGCTATGCAAAGGGTCAAGCATCTCCTTCCTCGTATAGCCAAATGATGGAGCTCATTCACAAAGTTATGTATATTTAATAGTCTAAGGTATTTGAAAGATACTTTTATTTGATCAGATTTGGATAAAACTGACGAACGGGTGAGATTATTTCAATTGTTGTTTAGACTTTATTTTATAATCATAAACTCTTCCATCTAGCTAGACTTGGAGGGGGATAAAGAAAATATAGAACCAGGAAAGTCATTGAGAGCACAAAATTTATAGGATGATGAGAGCAGATAGATGGGTGCTCTTCTGAGCTACGAAAGAAATGGTCTGGTGATTGAGATTAAAACCTAAGTCAAATTTATTAGAGTTGTTCACAGTGGGACATAGTCATTCTGCTGGTTTTGCCATTCCTGGGCCCAAAGTGCCCATGGCTTCTAAATCATTTATACACTCTTTTACCTTCTCAAAGATCACATCTGCTATACAATCGATTAAGTCTTGACAATGTCAATAAAAAAGTAGGAACTGTTTGTGTTGGGCTTAGAATTTGGCATGGACAAGATACCAGGAGTGTGCTTCAAGATGAATCTGTGATCATCAAACGTTTCCCCTATATGGACTTGCAGCCAGTGTCATTATGGAATAGAAAGTATTCAGCCTAGCATATAAAGCCCAGAATACTTCTGTGAAAGCAGGAATCTTTATAACCTTCACTCCCAGTGCTAAAAGCACAAAAAATTTCTCCTGTCTTTGGAACTCTGTATTCAAAAAGCTCAAAGGAGACACTGTCCAGGGGCTCAATGTTGATGACGAGTGGAAAAAATATGGTGAGGCTGACTAAGGCTACTGGTAAAAAAATTCACTGCCAATGCAAGAGATAAAAGAGATACTGAGTTTGATCCTTGGGCAGATCCCCTAGAGTAGGAAATGGTAAATTTTTCCAGTATTGTTGTCTGGAAAATTCCATGGACAAAGAAGCCTGTCAGGCCACAGACCATTGGGTCACAAAGAGTCGGACATGACTGAGTACACACGCAAAATGACTAAGGCTAGTAGGTCTCCCAGTGGCAGCAAGAGCATCAACAAAACCCAGAACAGGTAAATTTTAATTGAACTCTCTGTTCATTTTTTTCCTTTTCATGTGTTCTATCACATCTCCCAGAACAGGACCCTTCATGTATCCTTGGGCCTTAATATTCTCTTCTCCTCGAACCATTTATTAAAAGAAGAGTTTATAAACATTTTGATCAGATTTCAATATTTCAATATTTTTATCATCAAGGTATTTCCTCATTTATTTATACTGAACACTTTGGAAGAAACTGACATGCTCTGCTGCGTTCTCTCTACTTCTAAGGTGCACAACCTAGTTTCCACTGAAGGTATGTGCAGCTACATGACTTATTACTATTGAGAAATGGTGATGGAAGTGTGGTGTGTCACCTTCAGGCCATAGACCATAAAGCCACTTGGTATACTCTGTGCTACTTTTTCTCTGGCAGGTTAGGGTAAAGGTTTATGTTGACCATGGAGAACATACACTGAGAAAGGTAAAGACTCTATTAGTCTGCTTCCTTTAATGACCATGTAGAAAAGAACCCTTTCTGTTGAACAGTTCTACAGAAAACCGTAAAGTTATGTACTGTTTGGTTCATGAGCTGCATTCTGCACTAATATGTTGCAGTAAGCAGATTATGTCACTTTGGGTGCGTGTGTGCTATTGCTTCCGCCGTGGCCAACTCATTGCGACCCCATGGACTGTAGCCCACCAGGCTCCTCTGTCCATGGGATTTCCCAGGCAAGAATACTGAAGTGGGTTTTCATGCCCTCCTCCAGGAGATCTTCCCCACCCAGGGATTGAACCTGCGTCTCTCATGTCTCCAGCATTGGCAGGTGGGTTCTTTACCACTGAGCCACCTGGGAAGCCCTACATCACTTTACATATGTTTATAAAGATGACTTACATATGGTGAAGTATCACACATGTATCCTCACAGGTAACAGATAGAGGAAATTTTGCTTAGCTATTCATCCTAAATATCTTCCAATACTTGTGTGAAAAAAGTAATTTCATTGTTGTAAAGGTTGTATGATATTTCATTTTGCCATATTTTATTTAACTAGTTTCCCATTGACAGGATGTATCATATTTCATTCTGCTATACATTTAAATGTAGTCAGTGCTTACTGAAGGTTCTTTCATAAAATAGTTTTATCATCCCTGATTTATTTTCATATATATTACATCAGTTAGCTGAATATCAGCAATTTCATTTTTTTCAGGAATGCTTGGATGTTATCATCTCCAAGCACTGTATGTGTTTGAGATTCTTCTATCTTCTTTACATTTGAATGAGAACTTGGTGAGGACAAAACAAAAATAATTATTGGTTTATGGGATTATGATTATTTTCTCAAGATTTGTAAGACATTGCTACTGAGTCATCTTACGCTGAATATTTTGTGCAGAGTACTTAGACAAATTATACAATGTTTTCCTATATTTTTTGTAATGTGTCTTCATCTGAATACCCAAAGAACTTTATCTTGGTGATAACTGAAACCAGAGACCCCTCCACCAAAATGTCCATACATTATTTTATTCTATTACTTCAATACTAAATACAGATATAATAAATATTTACAGCACTCTATTAGTTCCTCTTGCATCCATGTGCCATTTGACCTGGAGGTTCAAATTTTTATCTAATATCTCCATTCTGAAGGAGATCAGCCCTGGGATTTCTTTGGAGGGAATGATGCAGAAGCCGAAACTCCAGTACGCTGGCCACCTCATGCGAAGAGTTGATTCATTGGAAAAGACTCTGATGCTGGGAGGGATTGGGGGCAGGAGGAGAAGGGGACGACAGAGGATAAGATGGCTGGATGGCATCACTGACTCGATGGACGTGAGTCTGAGTGAACTCCGGGAGTTGGTAATGGACAGGGAGGCCTGGCGTGCTGTGATTCATGGGGTCGCAAAGAGTCGGACACGACTGAGCGACTGAACTGCACTGAACTGATACTTTTCTTTCATAGTGTCAATAATTTTAAGAAGCATCAATTGTGTCTAAATTGTATCAGAAGCTGTATCATCTTTGCCTAACTTTATACCTCATCATTTCTTGGGTTTCATTCATTCATTATCTACTGCAAATTACACAATTTTTCAAACTTGACTTTCCTTTCCCTAACTCAGTTTTAAGATGTATCCTTTATAATCCTTACTGCTTTTAATTTGTTTCACTTATTTTATGTCTTTATTTAAACTTTAGGAATCTTTCATAAAAGTGAAAATATTTATTATTTCCTAATATATTCTTTGCCAACAAAGGTCCGTCTAGTCAAGGCTATGGTTTTTCCAGTGGTCATGTAGGGATGTGAGAGTTGGACTGTGAAGAAAGCTGAGTGCCAAAGAATTGATGCTTTTGAAATGTGGTGTTGGAGAAGACTCTTGAGAGTCGCTTGGAGTGCAAGGAGATCCAACCAGTCCTTTAGATCAGGGCTGATCTAAAGGAGATCTGCTGCGATTCATGGGGTCGCAAAGAGTCGGACATGACTGAGCGACTGAACTGAACTGAATATATTCTTTCTTCTTGGTTATCAAATATTTTTCATTGCCTTTATTTTCTTAGGAGTCATATTCTCTATTTTATAATAGGGAGTAATATTTACCTATTATATAAAAATTCCATGAATCTTACTTTTACCATTTTGCTACCTTTTATTCATTATATTTATCTTATCTATTAACCCCTCCATGGATACATTTCATGCTTTGCTATCTTAATTTTCTTTATTTTCAATAATATTTAGATAGCAAGGTTTACCAAGAGCAACAATTTGTCTAAGGATAATGTGATAAAGGAAACTGGAAAATAACCTGGAGGCAATAAAAAGTAAGGAACATACTTCCAAAATATGGAACTGGAGGACAGATGTAACTAAAGAATGTTCAAAACAGACAAATCATCTTTGTTTTCTGCAGCATGGATCCCTAACTCATAGTAATGGTCTGAAGTTAATGTGGGATTAGGAAAATATATGGTGTAGTACTCTATTTCACAAGATCCAAGGCCCACATACCATTCTTCATGTAAGACTCCTGCAATATTTATTCCATTAATTCTGCTGATATGACTCATTCAGGAAGAATATCTTTATTTTTCAATTAGGTATCTTAGAAGACAAGAAGAGTAAAATGCGATTGTTGTAAAGAACATAGATAAACAATATGTTTTATGAAATAACAGAGGGAAAAACATTTCAAGAATTTAGGACATGCAAAATTTTTCCAAGTTGAAAGTGAAATCATGAAGAGCATTGAATAAGAGAGACCATAAATGCTGAGTCATTAAAGAGCTTTTAATAGCTCAGAAACATTTTTGAACATCACAAGACATAAAAGTGGGCAGGGTATGTGATGCATGGGAATAAATTAGGAGAACAATTATGTAGGGCCTCTTGACTAAGCTAAAAGAACTTAAATGTTATCTTTTATGGCATGGATAATTGTATAAGTTAAACCTGGTTGGTATACACACCTCTAAGTTTTTGTTGTTGTTGTTTGTTTTTTTTTAAGAAGAAATCTTGCAATACAGTACATGGTAAGCCAGTTTGAATAGACATTATTGGTAGAGAGACCTGATAATTCTCTTGGAATAGTCCAAGTAAATTCTAATTAGTGATCATTTAAACAATGGCAGTTATAGTACACAGCGTTCTCTATATTCAAGAGCAAGTTCATAAAATAGATTTGATGAAATGACTATAAAAATATCAGTAAAGTTGTACTATGATAAGGAAAAAGAAGACAAAAAGTGATAATGGAACTTGTTGACAAGAGAAATCACTTATATAGTATCTCGCGAGGATAAGTCATAAATTCAATAAAATAGTTTGAGTTAAAACAATTCTAAATAGGAATTCTATATGGAAATACTTGTGTGAACTTTCATTATTAATCATTCTGAAATTCAGTATACTTTAGCAAAAGAGATATTAATTTGAGAGTGCCCAACTTTGAAATGATAAATAAAATTTATTAGAGTTAATGATGTCATCAATCATTTTTCAAGTAAGAGTTTACATAAAATAAAAAAGTAATCAAATTGAAAATGACTAGGAAGCCTGTCATTTAATGTGTAGGTAGAGAAGGATGACAAGCAAAGGCAAGGACTATGAGAAATGTAGTAGGAGAATTAACTACTATGAGAAGAAATGAATTGTAGAAGCCAAGGGAGAACATATTATAAAATTCAGAGTATAGATAACACTATCAAAAACTGTAGAGATAAAATATGGTGAACATTTTCTATAAACAAGTGTAAATTTATGAAAGCCAACACTCAGAAGTTGATACGGAATATAATTTAAAAGGTACTGAGTAAAACAGTTTGTGCAATGGCCAGACACTAATGTCTTAAGAAGTGTATACCACTGAGTAGTTTGAGAAAGCTGAGAAAATAAGCACAAAAATTACTTCAAGATAATGCTGTGGTATAGGAAAGATGCATTTTGTTAAGAAATGGATTTCTATAGGCTTTTTCTTGTTTGGTTATTTTCCTTATGAAGAATGCTTATACCAAAGCATTGGAACAAAGAGAAAACAGAGATCAAGGGTGAAAGGGACAAAGAAAGGAGAGCAACAAAGGGAAAGGAGGGAAAGGAAAGAGAGAGGGAGGGAGTATCAGAATGGGAATGAGAATGAATGAATAAGAATGAATGAATAATGGAATATTGGACACAAATTAGGGGCATAAGTTTCCTGACAAACATTTGTAGGAGACAGAAATTAAGGAAATGTGAGTTTTGGAAAATGAGAAATAGTACAGTCTATGACAATGAAAAGTAGAATAGGTATGATTAGGAACTAAAGGAGATAGAAGTTGTTGTTTTTTCTTTTCCTGACATTATTTTTTAAAATAATCAGCTCAACTCCAGAAAAATAAATGACCCAATCAAAAAATGGGCCAAAGAACTAAATAGACATTTCTCCAAAGAAGACATACAGATGGCTAACACACACATGAAAAGATGCTCAACATCACTCATTATCAGAGAAATGCAAATCAAAACCACTATGAGGTACCATTTCACGCCAGTCAGAATGGCTGTGATCCAAAAGTCTACAAATAATAAATGCTGGAGAGGGTGTGGAGAAAAGGGAACCCTCTTACACTGTTGGTGGGAATGCAAACTAGTACAGCCACTATGGAGAACAGTGTGGAGATTCCTTAAAAAACTGGAAATAGAACTGCCTTATGATCCAGCAATCCCACTGCTAGGCATACACACTGAGGAAACCAGAAGGGAAAGAGACACGTGTACCCCAATGTTCATCGCAGCACTGTTTATAATAGCCAGGACATGAAAGCAACCTAGATGCCCATCAGCAGATGAATGGATAAAAAAGCTGTGGTACATATACACAATGGAGTATTACTCAGCAATTAAAAAGAATACATTTGAATCAGTTCTAATGAGGTGGATGAAACTGGAGCCTATTATACAGAGTGAAGTAAGCCAGAAGGAAAAACACCAATACAGTATACTAACGCATATATATGGAATTTAGAAAGATGGTAACAATAACCCTTTGAATGAGACAGCAAAAGAGACACTGATGTATAGAACAGTGTTATGGACTCTGTGGGAGAGGGAGAGGGTGGGAAGATTTGGGAGAATGGCATTGAAACATGTAAAATATCATGTATGAAACAAGATGCCAGTCCAGGTTCGATGCACGATACTGGATGCTTGGGGCTAGTGCACTGGGATGACCCAGAGGGATGGTATGGGGAGGGAGGAGGGAGGAGGGTTCAGGATGGGGAACACATGTATACCTGTGGTGGATTCATTTTGATATTTGGCAAAACTAATACAATTATGTACAGTTTAAAAATTAAATAAAATTTAAAAAAAAAGAAAAACCATGATGAAAAAAAAAGAAATAAATATCTTTATGTATAGCAGATAGAACTATAAAAATAAAATAAAATAAAATATGAAGTATGAATATTGCCTTTATAGAAGGCAAGCAGATTTTCTAGAGACTTAAAAATGGTGTCAACAGATTTTACAAAGACACGACTGAAGCAACTTAGCACACATGCACAGCACTACAAAGACCTTCAAGACTGGGCTTAGATCCCAGGTGTGCCTGGTAAGTACAGATTTACAACTTCATCTCAAGGTTGTGCACTTTTTGCTAGCAATGTCAACAACATTAAAATACTAAAGGTGAAAACAGATGACTTGTTTTAGTCCATGCTTGGACTCGTCAGAGTTTTAGGATAAACGTGAAGTTGAGACTGCTGGTAGTCCTGGGGGAGAAGTGGTATTGTTGCTATTAAGTCTGGAACCCAGGTTTAGAAGGCTTTGACTCGGAGAGTTCTTACTTCACTTGAAAATCATTTTATATAAATTCTTGCATAAATCTCTTTTTCAATACTGAAACATCTTAGTCTGTGTCTGTCCTCCCTGCATTCACGCAGGCAGTCGTACCCATCTTTCCATACATACCTAAATGTTTTATCTCTGTCTTCTCTTGAATTGTCTCCCTTCTCCACACCTACCTCCCAAATAACCACCTCCATTTTGCTCTAATTCATGTGCTGGCAGGTAACTGCACAGTATTCACTTTCTAGATCTCACAAGCTGAAAGAAGAGGAAACTGCTTTCCATGCCTCCGCCTCAATATCTCCCCCAAGTCAGTTTTAATTTTTGATGTCTAGATATGGCTTGATTCTATGAGTCTTCCAGTAGATTCAATCCATAAAGTGTTCCACAAGTGAAAACTTCTGATCTATTGAAGCTTTTAGCAGTCAACAAAATTTGAAACTACTAATACACATTATAATTTGTTGAACCGTTTAAATTATTGTTAAATTATGTTCATTATTATTATGCTTGAGTATTTTTCAAAATATTAATTGCATACTTACACTTTTAAATAAAATTTTTACCATTATTGCTTTGGGGCTCTTAGAATTTCAGAAGAAACTTTTACATATGCATTCAAATATATTTACTAAGTAAAAGCAAGTCTTAAACATCTGCTTCTACAAAATTTGCTGAGGTCCAGCTATATAACAAAAATGCTGCCACTGAACCACAAGGTAAAAACCATTCCAGAAGAGACAAGCTCAAGTAGTCTATTAAATGTGTGGAATATTTCTAAGATAAATAATTAATAGATAAATAAGAATTAAGATAAATTAAATAAATAAGAAATAAATATTTCTAAGATAAATAATTAATATTTCTAAGATAAGTAATAAATATGAAGTATAATCATTTATAATCTCTTCATCAGATTGAAGTCCAGGAATCAGAAACTAACTATATAAATAATTTTTGTAGTTGTATAAATTAAATTAACAACGGAAAGCATAATTTACAAATACTCATTAAGATTTTTGAAAATATAGAATGAAAGGGTCTGTTTAAAGCTTCTAAATGCACAGCATCACACTGTCTCCAAATTTTTTTTAAGTGCCTTCTCCTTTTGTTCTATATCATTCACTCTTTAATCGGTGTTTAGGTTTCAATTACTCTGCTTTCTCCATAGAGTTACTGGCACCCTTTATCATAACTATATTATTACATTCATATTATTTAAGCCCACTCACAATGCCAGAACTAGTAATTCGGTAGCACTTATACTTGTATCGCAACATGAATTCCATTTGGATGTGTATGTTCCAAAGTCATTTTTTAGGGCTTAATCAATTGAATCATATACCTTTCAGAAATGAATCTGGATACTACAGCCAAATTTCTACCAAAATATTAAGATGTGCCTTGTCTGTTTTATTAATGTATTATAAGAATTAATTAGTAATAAGTTTTCGATTCCCTTGTCTTGGCTTTATATAATTTAGAAGTGATTTCACAGCTTCCACATAATTAATTCTGCTACTATTCTTTGATCTTTAATCAACATTTCACATTCGTCTGTTTATTTCTAATGGTACCCTGCAGCTTTTAAATTTACTTTGTTCCCACTTTATTTTCAAGGCCTAAAAGCAAAGCTTAATTTTCTAGATGTAACAACAGGAACAAAACACCTGTGCCTCATTTTCAATAGTGAAAATAAAATGAGAATTAAATAAATAAAAATAATTGAAACAAAAATAAAAAACAAAAAAAAATACTTTCTGTCAAATCCTTAGAATCTCATGTGCTGTTCTTACAGTTTTTCTAATCTTTAACATATATTTGCTATAAATTTGTCAATTTAAAAATCATATATATTTAAGACCTTAACATAATAAATATATTGATGTATCTTGAGAAAAAAAGTTGTGACGTCTAAAACATATATGATGGTTTCAGGCATGTTTTATCTCAGAAGACCCATAAAGCTCACAAAACGTACCTATATCCCAAGCACTGGTGCTATTTTATGAGGTGCTGTGTATTGAGTATATACAATATATACTGATTGTCAGAATAAAAAATATCACAATAAACATTTGATTTTCTGCTGTAAGTTATAATTGATTCTATTTAACACAATCAAACATTCTCTAAAGGAGCACACAAAAAAGTTGTACATGAATTAAATTAAAAAAAAGAGGTGATATGATTCTATATGTAGAAAATGGCATCTGTTAAGAGTTATAAATATGAGATATATTTCAATTTTAGATATGAGAAGATTCTACTTGCAAAATATTTTACTAAATGGTAATAAAAATAAGCTATTTTTCATAAACAACTCAATTTTAACATAAGGTGATTTATTCACTAACCTTCAAGATAATAAAATACAGTGTAAAAATACTCTAAATATATTGGTAACATCTGACTGGAGATAATGCTCTTTGCAACCCCAGGGAGTGTAGCCCGCCAGGCTCCTCTGTCCATGGAATTTTCCAGGCAAGAGTCCTAGTCGGTTGCCATTTTCCTACTCCAAGGGATCTTCCCAATCCAAGGATGGAATTTGTGTCCCTTGCATTTCCTGCATTGGCAGGTAGATTCTTTACCATTAAGCCTACTGGGAAACCCAACTTAATATTTACTTTTATACAAGTTTGTATTTTGGAATTTTCTGTTACACTTTTTAAATGTATTTAATATTTACTTTTTCATAGTAAATGTGAATGCTTACTATGATCAATGTTTTTTAAATTAATCAGTTTGATAGATTTGCATAAATGTTTAGTGGATGTCTAAAATGTTCTTTTCCCAAATTATTAAAATAAGAGAAACAAATATCAGAATAACTACAAAAACGTCAATGACAATTGCTTTAGGAAATATACACATTGGTAGTTAAAAGTTATTTGCCTGAACAAGATTTAGGAGATGGAATTGAGTAAATTAAAGAAAGGACGATATAATGGCTTGGTAATTGCCATGTAAATACCCCATCATTACACTGTGAATATGTGATTGCTTCTCTTCTTTAAAGAAGACTCCAGTTTACATGGTATTTACTTAGGAACTATTAAATGTAATTACAGGGTGCATGTCAGGAGAATGGAAACAAAGTGGAATTTGGCTTTGCATATCTATATCCTCTAAGAATTAATAGCTATTCTGCAAAAGTCACTCTGTTTGGATATGAGTGCATTGCTTGTCCCTGTCATTGTCTGAGAGTGTAATTGCTCAGTTGTGTCTGACTCTTTGTGACACTTTGGACTGTAGCCCACCAGGCTCCTCAGTCCATGGGACAAAAATACTGGAGTGGGTTGCCATGCCCTCCTCCAGGGGATCTTCCCAACTCAGGGATGGAACTTGCATTTCCTTTGTCTCCTGCATTGCAGGTGGATTATTTACCAGCTGAGTCATCAGGGAAGCACGTCCCTGCCCTTAACCAATTGATAAAGTTACACAGTGATGCCAGAAGAAGTTTTTAACATGATATAACTTTCTCAATATGTTGCACATCTTATTTTAAAGGTATAAAAATATTGCAGCTGAGGAACAAAATGGGTGCTCAAGAAATTTGTCAATAATGCCACATGATGATCTTTGTTCCACAGTTTTCATTACAATGCTCTTTAGAACACAGGTGATAATATATAGACAGTAAGACTCTGTAGCAGACATTCTGTTTATGAAACATGTTTCCACTGCCTTTTGGGGAAACCAAAATATATTTCCTAGTCTTCCTTACACTTAGATGTGGCTATATGACCTAGGTGTGGCCAAAGGTCACACAGCTCTGGCCTGTCTGACCAAGTCCAACACTGTGTAAATACTGAAAATATCCACATTGTACTTTGTGTGAGTAAGAAATAAACATTTGTGTTAAACCACTGAAATTCAGAGGTATTTGTTATTTATGCATTCACCATAAACAATTATTTACCCTAAATTACACCCCCAAAAAAATTTGACTGTAATTGATGTGCTGCCACTTAAAAACTGAACTGTGTGGCATTTGTTTAGTTACCAAGGAATGGGCAATCAGAAAATAGAAACCTAGAGATTTATGTTGAGTTGTACCAAAATTTGCATCTGCCATAACTTGGAAGACAAGTCTTATACATAATGAGACAACTGTTCTAGAGAAAGTGATTGGGAAGATGAAGAATAAAAAGGTGCGTTGACTTTAAGCTGCCTTTACCAAAATGTTTTTAGAAAGATATAGTACAAAGTTTAAAAAGAATTGGAGGATGTCCAGAAATCAAAAGTCATTAAGGATTGGCAAGTCAACTATTTTAGACTCTCCTTTCAGTTCAGTCGCTCATTTGTGTCTGACTCTTTGTGACCCCATGAATTGCAGCATGCCAGGCCTCCCTGTCCATCGCCATCTCCCGGAGTTCACTCAAACTCATATCCATCGAGTCGGTGATGCCATCCAGCCATCTCATCCTCTGTCCTCCCCTTTTCCTCCTGCCCCCAATCCCTCCCAACATCAGAGTCTTTTACAACGA